>NW_018128094.1:1513480-1520449 GCF_001952655.1 Monopterus albus
AGCCTTTGCTGGGCTTTCTTCACCAGGTAGGATGTGTTCAGAGACCAGGTCAGGTCAGATGTGATGTGGATGCCCAGGAACTTGATGTTATCCACTTGCTCCACCACCTCCCCGTGTATGAGAAGAGGAGCATATTTTGTCTTCCTGGACCTCCTATAATCCACAATGACCTCCTTAGTCTTGTTGGTGTTCAGGACAAGATTGTTATCTGAACACCACCTTGTCAGGTGCTGGGTCTCCTCTCTATAGTGAGTCTCATCATTGTCTGAGATGAGGCCCACTACGGTGGTGTTGTCTGCAAACTTCACTACTGTGTTTGTGGAGTGAATGGCACAACAGTCATGGGTAAACAGAGAAGAGAACTGGGCTGAGCTCCTGTGATCAGGACCAGTGTGGATGATGTGCCGCTTCCAACAGGGCTGTGTGTAATGCTACTGAAACAGCGTCCTCTGTTGATCGGTTCTCTTTGTAGGCAAACTGATGGCTGTCCAGACCAACAGGGATGACGTCCTTGATGTACTTTAGGACGATCCTCTCAAAGCACTTCATGATTACTGGTGTCAGAGCAACAGAGCAACAGCTGATTTCTTGGGCACAGGCACAATGATGGAGGACTTGAGGCACACAGGGACTGAAGCAAGATGCAGGGACAGATTAAAAATGTCCAAGAAAACGCCTGCCACTTGGTCAGCACATAGCTTCAAAACCCAGCCTGACACCCTGTCTGGTCCTGTGGCTTTGTTGGTGTTGATCCTCCTCAGGGTGGAGCTCTCCCGGTGTAGCTGCAGGATGAGAGGCTGGTGCTGTTCCTCGAGCTGAGGGAGATGTACAGTTCCTCTGCTACCAGGTGTATTGAAGCATGCAAAGAAACTATTCAGAGTGTCAGGGAGGGTGGGATCATGGCTGACCTTCTGGTTGTTGCCTCTGTAGTCTGTTATTGTTTTGATGCCTCTCCACATACTCTGTGTGTTGTTATTCATGAACTGCCCCTCAATGCATTGTTTGTACCTGCGTTTGGCCAGCCAGATGCCCTTCTTTAGTTCTTTCCGGGCCCTGCTATATGCCAGCCTGTCACCTGGTCTGAAGGCAGCGTCCCGAGCTTTGAGCAGATGTGACATTGTACTGTCCAACCATGGTTTGGAAAAACCCTGATGGACCTTGTAGGTAGGACAGTATCAGTACAGACCTGCACATATTCCAGAACAGCTGATGTATGAGCCCTCTTTGAATACCCCCCAGTCAGTATGTTCAAAACAGTCCTGTAATGCTGAAGAAGCCTCCTCCGTCCACACCTTAACTGTTTTGGTGATGGGTTTTGTCCTGCAGATCAGAGGTTTATATGCTTGGATCAGCTCAACAGAGATGTGATCTGACATGCCCAGGTGTGGACCTGCTGTGGCCTTGTATGCTCCCGGGATGTTGCAATATACTTGATACAGGATATTATTGTCCCTGGTTGGAAAGTTGATGAATCAGTAGAATCTGGGAAACACTGCTTTAAGTGCCACATGGTTAAAGTCTCCAGCCACAATCACAGCCACTTCTGGGTTTGCATTCATCTGCCTGCTGATCAGGCAGTACAGCTCCTCCAGCACTAATTTAGTGTTAGCTTGCAGTGATATATAGATGGCTACAACCGAGCAAAATTCTCTCACCGTTCTGCATTTCACTGCCAGATATTCAAAGTCAGGGGAGCAGTGTGTTCCAATAATGCTCGCAGCTGTGCACCAGAAGTTGTGGATGTACAGCACCAGACCTCCGCCTCTCTGCTTAGCAGATGCTGCAGTCCTGTCTGCTCGAAACAAGGAGCGTCCCTCCAGCTCCACCACAGCATTCAGGATGTTGTCATGCAATCAGGTTTCAGTTATAATCACCACACAGCTGTCTATCCTCCGTGAGACGATCCACAGCCGAATCCCATCTATTTTGTTGGTTAGTGACCGGGCGTTTGTGAGGAAGAGACTAGGGAGCACCGGCCTGTGTGGGTTAGTATGTAGCCTAGCGCGCAGGCCGCTCCTCTTACCCCGCTTTTGTTTACGGTGTTGCCTCTGTCTCCTTGGCCACAGAGGGGGGATGGTGAGAGCCGTAGTGGTCCGGTGTAATTCTGGTGGAATAAAATCTGGCTTCGTGGATGCATAAAGTTGGTATTGCTTGCCAGTAATAAGTAATTCAGCTCTTCCATACTGGATGGTGGCTTCAGAAAACTGTGGTAACAACAAGAACACGAACAAAAACACAAATAAAAAAAACAAAGAGCCGACAGCGCCGAGTCGCTGCATGTGTACGTGCCGCCATTTAAAGACACAAAGAAGACTGGTAGACACTAAACATGGATGTAAACAATCAAGGTTTCACATTTTAAGGAAAACTGGTATTTTAAGAGAAGGAAAATGCATTCATCTCAATTCCTAAACCTCAAGGATACTCACAATGCATCGGGCGTGAAACACTTAATATAAATGTAACCCACTTCTGAGTATGTACACCTGCTTAACCTAGGTTCGTAGGAGCTGAGAGTAACAATAACAACCAGTGACACAGGGGTAAACAGTCATTGTGAACATTTAGTCAACATTTGAACATCAGAAATACACAATATAAACACACAACCTGGGGTCCCGTAATCTGATAAAATAAAACAATTGTCCCTTTTTCAGTTTGTTCACTCTGAAAAGTGTATCTGCTCAATATGGACGTTTGGTAGTCTGAAGAATAGTTAAATCAGGAGAGTTTTCCGCCGTAGGTTCTTGTAGGTATCGACCATAAGGACCGACACAACCCTACCACGAGCTTGTAGATTCAAAAGTCAACCGGGAGGCTCGCCATCCACTGGATTCTGGTCAGCCTTGTCGGGCACCAGGACTGGAGTTCCACAATTTCCACTCAGCTAAGAAAGACTTGACCTGTATTTATAAAACAGGTGTATACAGTGGTGTGAAAAAGTGTTTGCCCCCTTACTGATTTCTTATCTTTTTGCATGTTTGTCACACTGTAATGTTTCAGATCGTCAAACAAATTTATATATTAGTCAAAGATAACACAAGTAAACACATCATGCAGTTTTTAAATGAAGGTTTTTATTATTAAGGGAAAACAAAATCCAAAACTATAGAGCCCTGTGTGAACAAGTGTTTGCCCCCCTGTCAAAACACTGGTTTATCGCACCTGAGTTCAATTTCTCTTGCCACACCTGTTCGCAATCAAGAAATCACTTAAATAGGACCTGCCTGACAAAGTGAAGTAGACCAAAAGATCCTCAAAAGCTAGACATCATGCCGAGATCCAAAGAAATTCAAAAACAAATGAGAAAGAGAATAATGGAGCTCTATCAGTCCGGAAAAGGTTATAAAGCCATTTCTAAAGCTTGGGGACTGCAGCGAACCACAGTGAGAGCCATTATCCACAAATGGCGAAAACATGGAACAGTGGAGAACCTTCCCAGGAGTGGCCAGCCGACCAAAATTACCCCAAGAGCGCAGCGACAACTCATCCAAGAGGTCACAAAAGACCCCACAACAACATCCAAAGAACTGCAGGCCTCACTTGCCTCAGTTAAGCTGAGTGTTCATGACTCCACCATAAGAAAGAGACTGGGCAAAAATGGTTTGCATGGCAGAGTTCCAAGACGAAAACCACTGCTGAGCAAAAAGAACATAAAGGCTCGTCTCAGTTTTGCCAGAAAACATCTTGATGATCCCCAAGACTTTTGGGATAATACTCTGTGGACAGACGAGACAAAAGTTGAACTTTTTGGAAGGTGTGTGTCCCATTATGTGTGGCGTAAAAGTAACACCGCATTTCAGAAAAAGAACATCATACCAACAGTAAAATATGGTGGTGGTAGTGGGATGGTCTGGGGCTGTTTTGCTGCTTCAGGCCCTGGAAGACATGCTGTGATAAGTGGAACCATGAATTCTGCTGTGTACCAAAATATCCTGAAGGAGAATGTCCGGCCATCCGTTTGTGACCTCAAGCTGAAGCGAACTTGGGTTCTGCAGCAGGACAATGATCCAAAGCACACCAGCAAGTCCACTTCTGAATGGCTGAAGAAAAACAAAATGAAGACTTTGGAGTGGCCTAGTCAAAGTCCTGACCTGAATCCAATTGAGATGCTGTGGCATGACCTTAAAAAGGCAGTTCATGCCCGAAAACCCTCCAATGTGGCTGACTTACAACAATTCTGCAAAGATGAGTGGGCCAAAATTCCTCCACAGCGCTGTAAAAGACTCATGGCAAGTTATCGAAAACGCTTGATTGCAGTTGTTGCTGCTAAGGGTGGCCCAACCAGTTATTAGGTTTAGGGGGCAAACACTTATTCACACAGGGCTTTGTAGTTTTGGATTTTGTTTTCCCTTAATAATAAAAACCTTCATTTAAAAACTGCATGATGTGTTTACTTGTGTTATCGTTGACTAATATTTAAATTTGTTTGATGATCTGAAACATTACAGTATGACAAACATGCAAAAAGATAAGAAATCAGTAAGGGGGCAAACACGTTTTCACACCACTGTAAGTTTAAGGAAGGGTGGGAAAGTTTAACGAGAACTCTGTTGCTGGAATGTGAAAACAATGACTGCAGGTAGAAACATGATCAGGGAAACTCTACCTTTGTCATCAAAACACCTGCTATAACATGAGGTCATGTATTTTGAAGCAGTTTACTGCATGATTATCTAAAATATTTTTGGGATCAGAGATCTCAGCTTGGCTGAAAGAAACAGAGAGGGATATGGAGTTTTGTTGTCAACACTTCAAAATTCCATCAGTGTGGAAAAGACACATCTCCCACTGTACACTGAAGGTTTCAGTTTGGATCTGACCTACTGATTATGTGTATCTTTGTCCTGCTACGTTGTAACTCATTCAAGTATTTGTTGTACAACAGTAAATTTATCTCCTCCAATAGAAAGATGCTTAAAACACTCCAACTACAAGTTCATCTTACTGTAATCTCTCATATTAACATATGCCATTTTAACCAACTGTAATTCTAATAAAATACAATGGTTTAATTCACAATTGATCACATTTCACCAATGAATCACTTAGACCCACATTACCTTTTTCCTTCAACATAGGAGTTTTAGATTTTAAATAAAGAAAGCAATTATAGGGTTCTAGTTTACAACCAATAACATAATTTACAGCATAGCTGTCTCTTTTTCACCCATTTTAAATAACCTAAAATGCATATCACTGACCCATCGTTATATAGTCAGTATGACTACTGTAGGCACTTCACAGTGTAAGATATTCACAACATGCTTATTCCTTCACACAGCACACATCAATCAATTATTTTACTAATTCACATAAACCTTCTTTAGTAGTATACACTCTCCAACATGAAACGTACAAAATCTCCTCAATGGCAGCTAACATGACCAACACGTGGCATTTCCATACACACCCCCACTGAGAACAGGTGAGTTTGCTTACCAAGACGGGAGTATTCTAACCGGAGAAGTCAACAATTTAAATCCTCTTTGATACTTCTCCACCTCTTTTTCTTTCTTTTCTGTTACCCACATGGAGGAGACAAAACAGTGCTCCTCTCATAACTAGTGAAGTAGTAGCACGCTACATCCTGTTTTTCAAAATAACATCCCGTTTTTCAAAATAAAACACAAAATACATAGAAACATAAAATGAAGATAAATATTGCTCTGAAATGAATAAAATAATTGTTAACCCTTTCTAGATGGGCTACATGCATTTCATTGCATTTGACTGAATGTGACACAGACTTCCCTTAAAAAGTTATTCGTTTATTATTAAGAATTTAATAAACATAACTTTTGTTTATTTCCAAGAAAAGTCCACAAGCCATCTTTACCCTTTGCCATGCTATTTCTACTTTGTATTCTACTCCAGGGACAAAGTTACCTACCTTTAGCTTTAACCTGTTATACTTTACCCAGCAGTTGGTGAGCAAGGCACAGGAACTTGACTTTGGTTTTAAGTAGCATAGTATTGATTTACTGACAAACTGTATCTGAAACCACTACATTAACAATTTCATTGCTAACTCCGATCATATAAACATTCTCTTTCTATATATTTATCTATCTACTATATATTTATATACTGTATATCTATCTATCTAGATCAGTTCTTAAAGTGTGTTTAGATACAAGCACTCAGGTAACTGGGTTACAGTCATCATGAATTCCTCAGCTATCTGTTTTTATGCCTCTCAAATAATGATGTACAATTGTAGGCAAGAAATGTGATTACTAACCTGTTCATCCCAGACTTTACAGTAAACTGCACAATCTGCTTTCTCTCAGTAACTACTTTTATAGTGATTAAAGCTCTCTGCATTATTGTGCAGTATTCTATCTATTATATTATACAAATATTACACACAGTGGTTTCACTGAAATGCATGATGGATTGGGTTCTGGGCACATTTTCCCCTCCTATATTTCTAACTACTGTACAATGTTTTCACAATGCCTCTGAGCACACAGCAGTACTATGGATCCACAGAGTCAGTGTAGACACTGATGCAGAGCTGCAGATGAAGTGGCTGTTGTGCTGCCTTGTAATGTAGACATTCTTGTTTCTAACCCCAAAAATAACAGGTTCTCAGAAATTGTAAGAGCCAATAATAATGAATGATAATAATGAAACAGCATCACATTTGTTAGAGATATTTAGTGACTAAAATAAGAGGGCTTATTTTATTGAATTAATACATATTAAGGGGATTGTGCTTATTTTACACTATGAGAGCAACATTTTTATTTGTGCATCTTTTCACAATAGTGCATGATGTGACTGATTATGTAAATGAGTCAAACAGAGTTTCTCAATTATAGTTGTGCTTCAACTCACAAATCATTCAATTATTGTGCACTGGACTGTCTGAAGACTCCAGAGAGAACAAAGTGTCAGCGCTGCCAGTCTATGGTGGAGCAAGAGGCTGAGGGATGGCGGGATTACCTGATTCCATGAGGGTGG
>NW_018128094.1:1520465-1522597 GCF_001952655.1 Monopterus albus
TAGGGAAAGGATGCTCACAACTGAAGGTTGCAGAATTTTGAGGAAATCCCATATATTTTTAAAAAGTGGAGTCTGAACATCCCACACATCATTAGCTTGTATAGCACGCAGTGGAGAATGTGATTTGAGTCAACTGCACTGTCACACTGTGTCATTGACCTTGATAATCCTCTGCTGTCAGCTCACCTCCTCATTCAAAGCACATTTACACTGTAAGTAAGCTGTAGGTAAACCTATCTGTATGGTAATAAACACACACATGTGTGGGATCTAAGATCCCTCTGTATTTAAGCATTCCCATTTCTTTCCCCACCTTTTGTCATTCCTCTCTTGTTGCTTCATTTATCCCTTCCTGTCTTCATGTGTCTCTTCATATGTTTCTTCCCTCAAATACTGTACATGCAGCCTCTACTGTTACTCATAAATATAAAAACTTTGTTACATCTTGTTATTATTGTCTAATTCCTTTAACAATGACTGTCTTTTCTTTCACGATTCTAGCTCAACCTTTTATTAATTCTTCTCTGTAAAATATCAGATAGCGGCCAGATCTTCCTGAAACATAGTGTGTATACTCTCACTAACTCCCTGACCTCCTGTAGCATCACTGAAATAAATTTCAGAAAAAAATGCCATGAAAATCCATTTTGGAAATACAGTTCAAAATAGCTATTTCTTATTGCTTTACTGTATTTGCTCCCTTGCTGACCTTTTTTGGTGTGCACCTGCTTCAATGAGCTGAACAAACACAAAGTCACACAGATCCCTTGATTTTAATTGTATTTATGTTCCTTTCTTGTCTTTATTGTCTCATATAGTCACAGTAACTGTCACATCCCTTGAAACACAGGCCGAGGTGGTGGCGTGGCAGCGATCTTTGACTCAAGCCTATTAATCAGCCCTAGACCTAAACATAGTTATAACTCATTTGAAAGTCTCACCCTGAGTCTCTCACACCCAAACTGGAAAACTCAAAAGCCTGTTTTGTCTGTTATTGTATACCATCCACCTGCTCCTTATTCAGAGTTTTTAAGTCAATTCTCAGACTTTGTTTGATTTAGTGCCTAGTACAGATAAAATAATCATAGTAGGAGACTTTAATATTCATATAGATGCCGACAATGACAGCCTCAACAATGCATTCTGTTCATTATTAGACTCAGTTGGCTTCTCTCAAACTGTAAATAAACCCACTCACTGTTTTAATCACACTCTTGATCTGGTTCTGACATATGGCATCAAAACTGAACACTTAATAGTTTTTCCCCATAACCCTCTTCTGTCTGACCATTTTCTAATAACTTTTGAATTTCCATTAATGGATTATACTCTATGTGGGAAACAATTCCACTACAGCAGATGTCCATCTGGCAATGCTGTTACCAAGTTTAAGGAAATAATTCCATCTTTATCTACTTCAGTGCCGTTTGCCAACACAGTGGAAGGAGGCCACCTTAACTTTACTCCCACACAAATCGATAATCTTGTTGATAGTACTGCAGCCTTCCTGCGTAAAACACTTGATACCATTGCCCCTCTGAAAAAGAAGGCAGTGAAACAGAGGAGGCTAGCCCCGTGGTACAGCTCGCAGCTCCGCTCCCTAAAGCAGGCATCACGAAAAATGGAAAGGAGGTGGCGCTCCACTAAGTCAGAAGAGTTTTTCATAGCCTGGAAAGATAGTTTAATAACATATAAGAAAGCCCTTCATAGTGCCAGAACCGCATTTTATTCATCACTGATTGAGGAGAATAAGAACAACCCCAGGTTTCTTTTCAGCACTGTAGCCAGGCTGACAAAGAGCCACAGTGCTGTTGAGCTTAACATTCCCTTAGATCTCAGCAGCAATGACTCCATGAGCTTCTTTACAAATAAAATTTGTACTCTGAGCTACTCTGAAAAGCTGAGGAACCAGTTTGCAGCCAACAACCCCTCGTCTGTGTGGGGGAGCCTGAAAACCGTCCCCTCCTGCTGTGGAGGACCGTCAGCTAGCAGACGACCTGAATGTGTTCTACTGCAGGTTTAACAAACACCACTCCCCCCTCACCCTCCCCACTTCAGACCCAGCAGGTGCTCCCTCGACAATCACCACCCTTCCCTCCAGCCCCCCGCCTCTAATGATCTGTGAAAAGGGC
>NW_018128094.1:1523115-1526480 GCF_001952655.1 Monopterus albus
GGACTTCAGGAAGAGCCCCCTCACCATACTTGGCAGCACTGTATCAGCAGTAAAGTCCTACAAGTTCCTGGGCTCCACTATCTCCCAGGACCTGAAGTGGACGTCCAACATCAGGACCATCATCAAGAAGGCACAGCAGAGGATGTACTTCCTGCACCAGCTCAGGAAGTTTGACCTGCCCCAGGAGCTGCTGATACAGTTCTACAGAGGAATCATCAAGTCTGTTCTCTGCACCTCAGTCACTGTCTGGTTTGGCTCAGCAACCAAACAGGACAGGAACAGACTTCAGCAGACAGTCAGGACTGTAGAAAAGGTTATTGGTGCACGCCTGCCTTCCATGGAGGACCTGTACATGTCACGGGTCAAAAGGAGAGTGGAGAGGATCAGTGCAGACCCCCTCACACCTGGGACATAATCTGTTCGAACTTCTTCCCTCTGGACGGTGTTACAGGTCACTGTGCACCAAGACAACCAGGCACAAGGACAGTTTCTTCCCCCCGGGCCATGACTCTGATGAACACTTGACCCATGAGAGTATGACTGGACAATAACCATCAGTGCAATACCTGTAAATATACATTATACAGATTATACAGATCAGGTCTCTATTTTTTAAGTACTCTATTTTTATTCTTATTTATCTCGCTTCACAATGAACATTCCTTTGTTTGTCTGCATTGTTTACTGCCTGTTTATACTGTTTATTTCGCATTGTTTGTTTCTTGTTAGTACTGTTTATTTTGTTATACACAGCCTTATGTTGGTTTACTGTTTACTTGCCCCTTGCGTAGGGATATATACATGCACATTGAGAGCCGCTGTACCAGAGTCAAATTCCTTTGTGTGTCTGACACACCTGGCCAGTAAAGCAGATTCTGATTCTGATTCTGAGGCTGGTGAATTTGTCTAAAACATTATCTTTAACTTGTCCTCACCACATCCTTTAACAAAGTTTTTTCACTGAATTGTAGACACATCTGTGCTCTTCCTGACAGTTTAACTGTGGAAGCAAATGAATTCATAGTGAGCTGCACAGTGAGCTGCAGAGTGACACAAGGGCCAACCAACTGCCGCATTGACTCCTATGTAAACAGTATTGGGCAGGTGGTCATAATGTTATGGCTGAGTGGTGTAAATGGCAGGAGTAATTTCTACACTTTCACAGTGTGTAATTTACTGTATGAGGACAATATTATATTTACTGCGTACATTTCACAGTGTTCCATTCAGCTCTCTTTTCATGTTCCATCACTGTGAAATCATTTGTTAGAGTTTCACAGTTTTGCTGATGACCGTGTGTTATCACTAAAGCTGGCATTAGAAAGTCTGATAACATCTTGCCAATAGCTTTAAATCTTTGGAGACTTTAGTCTAGAACTCAACTCGTGAGAATAGACTGAATATGTCAAAGCCTAATCCTATCAGACATGTAAACAGGGGGAAAAAGCTTTAATAGTTTTTCATCTATTGGTTGGTTGTTTCTGTCTCATGCATCCTGAATACATACGTTACCACCTTTAACCTTAATTCTAGTGTATAAAATGGGCAGTACATTGTATGAGAAAACAGTAGTTTTGTGGTTATTTTGAAACAACCTGGTACTTATGATTAAATAAAAATAACCACAGTTCATCTGGTACCTGTAATTGCACTTTGACAATATGTGACAGTCAGATTAGTGTAGATGGACCACATACCTGCAGCCTTCAGATGCACTAAAGGGAGTTAATCAACTGAGAATGAAGGCCTTCATGCATCATTCACACCACTCAACCATAAGATTATGACCACCTGCCTAATACTGTGTACACAGGAGTCAGTGGGGCACTTGTGTCACTCTGCAGCTCACTGTGTATGTTCTATCAATCCAGTGATTATATATTCATTTTCTCCACCCTCTGTGATTGCTCTGTATGTTGAGATGTGTTTACTAGTTGATGAACATCAAAAGTGAAACAAACAAGCCAATCATGAATAAAAAGGGCTTGTGTGTGTGTGTGTGTGTGTGTGTGTTTTTTTTTCCACTATGTAGGTGTGTGTTTATGATGTACATGTAAGCCAGTAATCCTAGGAATTATTTCCATGTTTGGCAATTACTCACTCCAGGATTTACAGTCAATGTCTCTGCTCTGTACCACCATAGGAAGATCTGTGTGAAGTTGGCCCCCCATCCAACGCAAAATAAGGCCAAAATGGTGTCATCTGTTTGTGCTTCGTTTGTGCTTCGTTTGTGCTGCAAAAAGTTTCGTTTGTGCTGTTACGGTATTTGAGATATTAAACAATATCTTTAGCGGTCATCCACAGGTCACTCAGCCCCCTAGATAGCTCCAAATTGGACAAAAGTGGTGTTGTTCGTTTGTGCTTCGTTTGTGCTGGTTTGTGCTGCAAAAAGTTTAGTTTGTGCTGTTACGGTATTTGAGATATTACAGCTTTCAATTTCTGATGACGTCACTCAGCCCCCCAGATAGCTCCAAATTGGACAAAAGTGGTGTCGTTCGTTTGTGCTGGTTTGTGCTGCAAAAACTTTCGTTTGTGCTGTTACGGTATTTGAGATATTACAGCTTTCAATTTCTGATGACGTCACTCAGCCCCCCAGATAGCTCCAAATTGGACAAAAGTGGTGTCATTCGTTTGTGCTGGTTTGTGCTGCAAAAAGTTTCGTTTGTGCTGTTACGGTATTTGAGATATTACAGCTTTCATTCTTTGACCCATAAAATACATTTTCATATTCTGGCAGCATATTTTCACACAACAGGTCCAAAACACTGTAGTATTTTAGAATCTTTTCCACCAATGCGACTTGACATTGCAATGAAATTTAAAAAAAATAAAATAAACAACAGTGTTTTCCTGGTTTATTTTTTTACAAGGAGATGCACTTAATGTTACCAGTAGGGGGCGCCCAGAATGGTAAGTCAGCTTAAGATACACCTGTAGAAGAAATAGGGAAATATACTTTTTCCACACTGTGCTTCTCAGTGCTGCTACGACATCAAAAATCTGTGCAAAGTAAGTGGAATGTGTTAACACTAAGCTAATACAATATAGAGAATTAGTACTGCATTGAACTAAATCTTTCATTCACCATGTCATTCATTGTATAGGATATTGTGTGCAATTTTAGGTGCACACTTCACCTTTGTCTGAAAGTGATTTACATCAAATACAGAATTACATGTAATAACTGGTTAAAAATACAGTCATTAATACTAATTATATATTTTCTTCTTTAAACAAGATGCCCAAAAAAGCAGCAGTAGACAAGGATGCTATTTTGGAAGTTCTCTGCTCATCAAAAGAGGCCATATTAAAAAATGGCAACATAGCCACTCCTAATGCCAGTGTATGGACAGAGCTGAGTGAGC
>NW_018128094.1:1526891-1530823 GCF_001952655.1 Monopterus albus
TTTATGGCGGGCATCACAGGCAACAAAGCTGATGGACTTTGGAGATCCTGAGCCAAGCTATCTACCCAATTTGGCCCTGCGAAAGCAAAGCAACAGAGGAACGACTTGGAATTAGCTGACAAAGATCCAATTTTGTCACTGCAGCTGTTAAAATATAGTGCACCTCACAGTGGTAGCATTAGAGACATTGGCCTGGACAAGTTTTTCTGTCACTACTGGAGTCAAACCCAAATGCATGTGTATAAAACATTATCAAAGAAATCTCACCAGACAGTGTGTTTTGATGCAACAGGCTCCGTAGTCAGGAAACTGGTGAGACCAAATGGCTCATCTGGGCACATCTTCCTGTATCAGGGCGTTCTGACAGGGCATAATAGCTCAAGTGTCCCTGTGGTACAGATGTTGTCAGAGAGACATGATACTAATGCAATCACACAGTGGCTGACAGAATGGATTCGTGCAGGAGCACCACTTCCAAAAGAAGTTGTCAGTGATTTTTCTCTGGCCTTGCTTGGGGCTTTGGTCAAGGCTTTTACTCCTCACCCTGACCTGAAGTCTTATATCAATGAGTGCTTTGGTGTCTTACTTGGGAAACGGTCTGCAAAACTGCCCTCTTGTTTTGTCAGGGTTGATGTAGCACACTGCATCAAAATGATCTGCCAGTGGGACTGCCTGAAAAACAAAATACATCGCATTAAAGATTTTTTTGTGAGTTCAATAGTACAGCTTCTTAAATCACAGTCTCTGAACCATGCTAAAAAGCTAATACGTGCTATCACTATTGTGGCACTGAGCGAGGCAGAAGGCAATGACAGTTCCGGAGCACCTCTCACATCAGAAAGGTGCAAGAACTACCTGAAAGCTCAAATTGCAGAAGAGTCAGTCTTCATTCCAGAGGAGGTAGAGGAAGAGAAACTGGAACAAGTGAATCTCTGTGATGAAATACACACTGACCTACAGCAGTGGGTTACAGAAATTTGTGATGAGAGCAGGTCACTTGCCATGGCTGATGGAGATAGAGATAGAGATAGAGCACTACCTCCCTGAGATCATTCCCCATATAATAAGACTTGTACGTTACTTACCACTCTGGACAGGGATAATGGTCCCTCTCTTCCAAAGCACCAATGTCACTTCAAGTTCAGCTGCAGTTGAAGCAGAGTTCAAAAACATCAAACATGGACTTTTCAAGCATGAAAATTTACCTATTCGTGTGGATCGATTCATTGCTCGTCATCTGTCCTTCGTTGAAGGAAACATGCGGATTTGTTTTGCAAAACAACAAGGTGAAGAGGATGCAGCTATTGGAACAGTGACTGTGACGTCAGCCAATCCATTACCCACTATTAGTACAGAAGGGAACAAAAAAATGGAAGCTGTACCTGGTGAGGTATCTAATGCTGCCACAAGTATCCATCCAACAGATGAAGAACCTGTTGAAAACTGGAGAGGCCTAGGTGTTCCACCCAAAAAAAAGAGGAGGGATTCCTACCTCTTTCCTTGCCCTGAATGGCTCCATGCAGATCCATCTGTTAGGGGGAAAAGAGTCAAAGTAGAGTTGTTAAAAAATGGAAACAATCAACAGCCTGTTAAACTCAGGAAATCAAGAGTCTCTCTGCTGAACACATGTGCATTTGATGCTTTTTGTCAGTGCTTATGTTGCGCTTTCTGTGACAGTCTTACTTTTCAGAACGTTACTAACAATGAAGAATGTGACAATCGAGTCCTCCAGCTGGTGAAAGCGATTGCCACAAAAGGTGTGACCCAGCAGGCTTACTTACAGAGAGCAGAGCTGCTAAGTGAAATATTCACAGGTGTCCAGTTGAAGTCTGGTGACCTTCAAGTTGATGCACAGTGCCACATCTCAACAGTAATACAGAAGACAATGAGGAACATTGCAAGTGTATATTTTTCAAAACAGTGTTCTTCACAGTACTGCAACCTTAGCACACGCATCACAAGGGAAGTTCCATTTCTCTCCACTTCCATTGCTGCCCTGCAGGATTATGGCATTTCTCAACTGGAGTCTATAGTGGAACAATCACTAAAGCTTCAGGAGTCAGTCTGTCTCAGGCCAATCCAGAATCCATCTCAGTGCCCATCTGCACTCAAAAATGAAGACCACACCCCAGGAAAAGCACTCTGCGCAGGGAAAGTTACACACAGTTACAGTGTGGGAGAACTTGTGTGGATTGACACTGATCTTGGAAGCCATTTCACAGCAGCTCCAGCAAAAAAGAATTCCCAGAGAGGCTCATTCCCTTTACGGTCATGACTCATTCCCTTTACGGGCCTTGGTAGACTCAGGAGCAAACAATAGCTTTATGGACCAGGAACTGGCAAGACAGCTTGGGATCCATTTAGAGTCTCTGGACCATTCTCTGATCGCCAGAACTTTAGACGGTCATCTATTGGCTCAAGTCACCCAGTGCACCAGCCCAGTTACACTTATCCTCTCCAATAATCATATAGAACAGATCCAATTCACTGTCCTAAGGTCTTCTAATTTCCCTTTAGTGCTTGGTTATACCTGGTTGAAGGTCCATAACCCCCATATCCTCTGGAAGAATTCTCCTCTGGAGTGATTACCGTTCATTGACTTGTCTACAGTCTGCTCAACACACGAAGATAGAGTCCACTGACTGCACCCACCTTGAGGCCCTGGACCTTACGGGGGTTCTGAAATCTATCATGACTTGCAGGAGGTTTTCAGCAAGGACCTGGCACTCTCTCTGGACCCTATGATTGTTCCATCGACGTCTTGCCTGGGGCCCCCTTGCCTTCGAGTAAGTTTTATAGTATGCCTAAGCCAGACAGGGTAGCCATGGAGAAGTACATCAGGGACTCTTTGCATGCTGAAATAATCTGCCCATCTTCTATTCGCTTAGTGCAGGGGGTTTTTTTTGTTTTTTGTTTTTTTGTTGAAAAGAAGGATGGCACACTTAGGCCCTGTATAGAGACTACCGTGAACTGAAACCTGGAAATACCAAGATGGCCGCCAAGCTGCTGCACGTGTACGTCAGAGATAAGCTAACAGAGTTGAATTGAATTAAACCTGGACATCAAATGAGATTAAATGAAACAAACATGCCACCCAAGAAAGCAAGTAATTATGTGGAGGAAGAGCTGGAAGAAATAAAAAAAAAGCTTAATTCCATAACGGAAAAGCTCTCCAATGTGGGTGAACAGCAAGCTCAAATAGTAAGCTTGCTGACTGAAGTAAAGGAGCTGAAAGAAATTCTGAAAGACAAAGATAAGGTTATTGCACACTGGAGAGAAGAGTCAATGACTTGGAGCAATACATGCAGTCGGAGGATGTAATCATAAATGGATTGGAAATGAAACATCAAACTTATGTGAGAGCTACTGCCACTGGCACCGGCGAAATGAACGAGGGCGAGAACGCACCGGCGGAGGAGCTACAAAGTGATCACATAGCAGGATCAGGAGTTATTCATCCCTCAACAGGGAAATTTCCATGCACTTAAAAAATTTCTTACTGTGGTTTTAGGTTTTGCTGTGTTGTTACTGTTTATTGCTCTGTTGTTACTGTTCATCAGTATTACTCTGTTTTTACTGTTTATCATTATTGCTTTGTTGTTACAGTATTCCTTTGTTAGTGTTATATTTTCAAAATAATGCACATTAAATCGATTTTGAAATCGTATTTTTTTTTAATACAGGCAATCACCAGTGTGGATTCAACAACAATTGCACCTTATGCACTCACATAAGATATGGTAGCTTCAACGTCGGCTGACTACAGCTCATAAAAATGACATTACAAAATATTATATCATAGCATGGACAATGAATTAATGACCCACCTTATCTGACTTTAGCACTTTGTTTTGTAGAGCTGCTGAGTGACATAATCAAATTAATCCCAAAACAAGGGTAGCACAAAAGAAAAAGTTTACCGTATGAAACAG
>NW_018128094.1:1530847-1537442 GCF_001952655.1 Monopterus albus
GAAAGCTGTAATATCTCAAATACCGTAACAGCACAAACGAAACTTTTTGCAGCACAAACCAGCACAAACGAAGCACAAACGAACGACACCACTTTTGTCCAATTTGGAGCTATCTGGGGGGCTGAGTGACGTCATCAGAAATTGAAAGCTGTAATATCTCAAATACCGTAACAGCACAAATGAAAGTTTTTGCAGCACAAACCAAGCACAAACGAACGACACCACTTTTGTCCAATTTGGAGCTATCTGGGGGGCTGAGTGACCTGTGGATGACTCCTAAAGATATTGTTTAATATCTCAAATACCGTAACAGCACAAACGGAACTTTTTGCAGCACAAACAAAGCACAAACGGATGACACCATTTTGGCTTTATTTTGCATTGGGTGGTGGGCCAACTTCACCCAGGTCATAGGAAGTATTTATGTAGAAAGACAAAGTAAGGGCATAGAGGAGTAGACATGTAGGGTGAACGTTTTTTCTCATCATTCCATGTTTTTTGTTGTTTGTCATTCCATATTATTCTCAGTCTCACAACAGCAGTTAAACTTTTGGGTGAAAGTTAACATGCCGTCAGTCTCTGAGCCCAAGCTAATTGTGTTTGCTGTGTTTGATTCAAGTATTAGAAGTTGAGCCATAGATCCAGTCTTAGCACTGCATGGCCTGCTCACCTGTTTTGATTTCCCTCATTACCCCTTCAGTTTTTACACCACTTAGTTTCCCATAGGTCTCTGCCAGATCACCTGATGTGCTTTCCCTAGCTTTTGTATTCCAGCCACCTTTTTCCTAGTGTTCATCGTGTTTTCCTTGTGTTTGGACTGCTCACCTGTTTTTGGACTCAGTCTGGATTGTTGGACTTTTTGTTTTCTAGAGCAGCCCAAAGAACAGCAGCACTGGAGGGTGGTGTTGTGGAGGGAATTGTTGAAATTATAAATAATAATAATACAGAATTTGGACCCCTGAACAAACAGATGTGTCTAAGCACATGCAGTAGGTAAAAGCTAAATTTACTTAGCCTGGAGGCATTATACTTGTCAGCAACAAGTAGCATTAGCATATGTTCAAAATAGGTGGCGATTGTACAGTATATGGGCTAATGATGGGGAGGGTACTCAAGGCATGAATGAGATGTAGATAACAAGGATGAGAATGATGTGGTGATCATGACAAATCATGGATCAACATTGACTACATGCTGCTAGTAAAAAAAAAACAAAGCCTGGGTTAAGTAAATATAGTTAGTTGGAAAATTTTGCTCTGTTTGTCCACCTTAGATGAATGTTATGGATGGCATCTGGTTTACCTCATTCATTATGCCAAAACAAATAAATATTCAAATGGAAACTTCTTAGTCACTCATGTGTGAAATTCGAATGCAGACAGTACAGCTGCTGCTGAAAGTCAGCGTCACTACAACCGTTTGTAATTTCTACACTCATAACATGCAGTGATTTGGGGATTTTTCCTGTGTGTGTGTGTGTACTTGTGTAAAAGTCATGTTGTTGGTCTTTGTTACTTAGGTTTCTGCTACATGGTGTATGTGTGTGTGGTGAGAGGAAGGATCTTGTGTCTGAATAAACTCAAATTCTGGGAGCTTAAGTACATGAATTTCAGTCTGTCTTGATGTATGATTGTGTTTAGTCTATTTTCTTTATGTAAGTTTTTGTATTATTAAGGTGCTTTTGTTTTTTCAGGGTCTTGATGTGTGTATTAGTGTGTCTGATCCCAGTTGTCAATAGTCTTTGTGTGTCTGTTACTGATTCTTTGGCAAAACAGCTGGATATTTATAGACATCTGTGTGTGTTATGCAGCATAGTTGAGTTGAGAGCTGTCATATTCTCTTTTTTGCTCAAGCTAATAATATGGCACCAGCAGATGTAGGAACTAGAATCAGCTGCTCCCGCTTGTTAGCATGCCAGTATCCCTGGCTAATAAAGCAGAAAATCATCAGTTGTGGTGTCATTAATCAATAGCATTTTCTCTGATTGGTAAGATCACATTAATGGTTGCAACAGTCTACTGCTAATCTGTAACAGAGAGGCTATCAGTATTGATGAGAATTATTAGCAGGTTGGTCCTTGGTTCCGATGACCAGGGTCAAACCATAGACAAGAAAGAACTTGCATCATCTGAAGCACCAGTCCACTTTAAAATGTAGCATACAGTTCTCACCAGAAGTATTGCATAAATAAAGCATAACTGCTGTGGAGATTCCATCCATGCAATCCACAGACTACACAACAAATGATGATTTTTAGTATACTCCACAAACCTTTTACTGCTGATGTAGCATTTACACTAGGAAATATCTTATGTGCAAAGTTGACAGTTTTTGTCTGAGAGTGGTGCAACACACAAATATAATGGCACCTCCATAGCAGGAAAGGTCGACCCTCAGGGAATCACCACTTTGGAAATATTATTGGCTTTTGTGGCAATCTGCAATACAGATATGCATATGGCCTCAATGCAGAAACTGGAAGGTCAAAGACTGACTAAAAACATTACCTCTCTATGGCCCTCAGCAAAATCATTGTGGACCCAGAGGTCCCTAGTCATGGCTTATTTTGTTCAATATGCATCAATTGTTAGTCCTTAATTTTCTCATTCCTCGGTGTGTTAAATATAATCCAAGTGTTGCATTCTGTATAATAAGTGTTCAATAGAGAGCACCAGAAGGTGTACCACAGCTGATAATGGCTCCATTTGCAAACATTCATATTTTGTTTGTATTTAGAAATATTTTCAGATCCACATTTGCCTAATGTCATCGGACAAAAGAATTGATCAGTTCTTCAGATTGATTTAATGCATTGAAAATGTCCAATTACAAAAACAAACAAACAAACACATAAAAAAGTCAGTGTGCAAAGTAAAGTCAGTGACCACCAGCCATTCTCTCATGTTTTAAACTTCACTTGGTCCTTTCCAGTCAGTTACACTCCATATCTCTGCAATTTTCCATCCACTCATCTCATCCTCTTATTCTTTCATATTATCTTTCTGTACATGTATCTCCTCGATCTATGCTGTTAAGTTCTTCAAATTAATATTTGATGCCTTTTTTCTGAAGATGTTCTGGCAGCTTGAAAAATCCTTTGCTGTGCCTGCAGGAGAGAAGCAAAGACACTGGAAAGATGTGAAGTTCTCATATATTTTTTTAATATTTAGAGAACAAGTGTTTGACCACTGTACATTGGTGAGGGGAAAAAGCTGTAAGTAGTGTTAAACAATAAAACTTTGTTTTCATGGTATTTTAAATAGTTGGGCTTTTATATACAGTGCTATTAAAAATACTCAGATGCTTTCAGGTAAACACACAGCATGATACAGTATATGAAAATATTTCTTCTTTGTACATTTGTTTTCATTTCTGTTTTTTGGTGAAGTGGCAAAGTTGCCAACTATCAGCTGAAGCTTAGAATACTTTTAAACCTGCATCTCACCTGCTCCATACAGACTGTCCTTGTTTCCATAATTGGGTCACATAATGGGAAATGAACCAACTTCATGACAACTGAGCAATCTCCACTGGTTGTTGAAAACTGGGAAATGTAGTTGAAAGCTACAGTATAGTAATATGAACATACTTTATGTACATACACAGATACACAGAGTAAACATAGTGCTAATTCTTTTCACAGCCTGCAGAGAGACACATGTATGTAATTACTTTCCTGTTTGATGCCCCCCACCCAAAAACATTTCTGGCAGATAAATGTGCAGTTCTAGTCCTACAGCAGCAAGTTCTGGCACAACTTCACCCACTATCAAGGTGCACAAACAAGGCAACTCAAAATACTGCAAATGTTGCTGGACTTTTTGCTTTCCATTTCTAGTCCTTCAGACTGCCTGAGTGCCTCACCTGCAAGGGTGCCAGGAGGGAAAGTCATTTCGGCTGCTTGTACAGTTTCATTTCTTAGTCATTACACAAACCCAACTACACTGGTAGGGATTGAGACCTGTAACAGTTCGGTACAGTGTCAGCATTACTGCTGATGCCGAACCAGAGCACCTGTCATATTGCATTTAACCTTCATTTAAGAACAGTACCTCTTGAACTCCTTTATGGAGGCCAGTGACTCACTCCTAGCATAAAGTGAGAAAAACATTATTTCTTAGCAAGTTTCCTTGACCTTGGTTGTAAATGGCACCAGTAACCCCAGGTTACAATGTGTGAAAGGGATAATATACAGGAAGACAAGAGGTTATCCAAAAATAATAAAGGGGTGTCCTTTATGAAGTGTGTTGGCATAACTGCCTTGGTGGGCATGGATTATGTAATTTATGCTTCCATTACCATTTGCAAGGGACTGAAGTATTTTTAAATTACATTTTTTAGACAATATATCCTTTAACTGAGAACTGTTTGTTGGCACCTCTACGCCGCAGGAGAAGTTATACTGCAGCTGCAACTTTTTAATTTAGAGCTGTGATGAGGAAGCTACATCAGAACTATACTGTAGCTGGAAATCATCTGATCTGAGCATTTCTTTTGGTTCTGCTGTGAACATATTAATTTGCCCTATTAGTTTGATCCTTATATTTTTAACAAAACTCAAAATCCCTTTTTTAGTTCACTCCAACTTTAATTTAGTAACCAGAAATCACCAGGAATGATGTGACCAAGCCACATAAGAAATGCATATCGTGTACATGTGAGGTTTTTACATCAAACCATGATGATGTGTTTGGATAATTATGCTTACGGTATGTGATAGTTGCTAACCAATCCTGAACTGCTGTCTGAACACTTGACACAGTAATCAAGTTTGGCTTTGGAACCTCTCACTACTAATAGGCTCACATATTGTGGAAAACCTTAGATTTCGTTAATGCAGGTTTCCAGTATTGAAGCTGTCTTGGGGAGTGACAAAATAGAGCAGACATTTTACAGTGCCATATTCATCTTCCCATCTTGTGGAATGCAGACATTTCTCACTTCTCATATCCTGGATTGTTCCTTTTAACAGACAGTATATCAAACAATAGTTAATCATGTATGACATTCTTCATTGTTATGCTTGTCTCAGTAACTGATTCAAGCAGCGGTGTAGGCTTGCCCTCCACCCTACAGTAAAACAGATAATATGGTGTGGTGACATTTGAAATACTAAATAATCACTGTGTATAATAATTAGGAGCTGCATCTGTTTCCCTTTCTCCCTCTCCCTTCTTGTCTCACTGCACGCACATTAATTAGAACAAGTCCGCCATCATGTTTGACACCCACAACTAATTACCATGTCACTTTACTCATTTGGCTTACTGGCACCGCATTGTGTGTGTGTGTGTGTGTGTGTGTGTGTCATTGTGTGGCCACATTTTTACTGAGTACAACCATTTTGAGGACATTTTGGGTGTAGGAAATTCATTTACAATTAGTGTCCTCATAACTATAGAAAGAAGTGTGTGTGTGTGTGTGTGTGTGTGTGTGTGTGTGTGTGTGTGTGTATGTGTTTCCTAATTAGTTTTTCTGCTGTCTTTTGTCTCAGGTCTGATCACCACAACTACCAGAAAGCTGGACCGTGAACAACAAACAGAACATGTTTTAGAGGTGAGCACATACTGTAGTGTGTGTGTGTGTGTGTGTGTGTGTGTGTGTGTGTGTGTGTGTGTGGGTGGGTTTGTGTTTATATATTTGTGAGAACGAACACCTTTCTTGTGTGGACATTTCTTC
Source organism: Monopterus albus (assembly GCF_001952655.1). Lineage (NCBI taxonomy): Eukaryota > Metazoa > Chordata > Actinopteri > Synbranchiformes > Synbranchidae > Monopterus > Monopterus albus. Next base: position 1,536,527 of record NW_018128094.1, read on the forward strand.
TGCTAGGATAGGCTCCTTTCATCTTAAAGAATGATTTGTCTAAGCTTCAGAAGATGTCCACATACAGAGAACAAAGTCAGAAAAATGTGTGCCAGTTTGTGCTCTAAAAGTATCATGCTCTGATTAAATACTGCTTAAGCTGAATTCATGCAATACTGCCTGTGTCTCTAAAAGGGCGCAGACAGGGCAGCTTAGAAGTGGGTGGGAATCAAGCAATATTTACATATAACACCTGGAGCTTGAGGCTCACCTTCAACTAATGTTGCATTAAATGCATGACTCAATGCTGCGGAGACTGTGGTAGCACCACAATCGGTGTGCTGAGAGATACGGCGAGGAGAGAACCGTGAAAGCTGAATTAGACGATGGAAAAAAACTGCAAATTGTCCAGGTAAGATTTATGAAACTAGTTAGTTGTTTTGGCTTGAAACTAAATTCTGGTTTAGTCTCCAGCGTTAGTATTTGTGAAGCTATTAAGCTAATGTTTGCTTTGAGTTATTTCTTTAAATAGAGGCTCACAAGTTAAAGCTATTTAAATTGTCTTTGGAGATATGCCAACTTTATGCAGGAAAATAAAACTGATGTATACTTTATTTGTAACGGTTTTTCTGTAACATTTTCAATATGTTTCAAATTTACTCTGAATTTTACAGATAATGAACAGAAAAAGGAAGGCACAAGAGAAATTGGTATGTATATATTTATGCTTTTTATTTTGTTGTGGGCTACAGCAATGCAGCCCAACTGCAAAACTTTATAGGTTCATTATTTGAATAACTACTATTCTAATCTGCTTGTTCTTTCAGGAGGACTGTGCCACAGATGACTCTCTGTCAGAATCCATTCCTGACCTGGAAAGTGAATATATCCCATCATCTGAAGAAGACCCCTGCAACACAAACAGCAATGATGGGAA
>NW_018128094.1:1537843-1539825 GCF_001952655.1 Monopterus albus
AGACTGCTGGCGAAACACGGGGGCGATCAATCCAAAGATGGTCATGTCAGTGAAAAGATGAAAAAGTTGGGTAGATTTTTACTTGCTGCCAAGTCCCTTGACCATGAAGCTGAGATGCTGCAAGATGTTTTGGTGCCACCTAAATTTTCTTTAGCTGTGCAAGCAGCAAAACAAGCCTCTGGGTTGACCAGCTCCAAGTACAGGTATAACACACCATCTCTTTGTTAGGACACTTGCTGAAGGCAGTATGTGACATTGTGATTGGGGATCATATAAAGGCTGAACTGCCTGTGCTGAAGGCAGTATGTGACATTGTGATTGGGGATCATATAAAGGCTGAAAATGATGCAGCTGCAGGCAGAGTAAAGAGCTTCTTGGACTTAGTGGCAGCAGAGTGGGACCTCTTTGTGTCACGCCATGCACAAATGAACTTAGAAGAGGACAGGTGGAACAAAAAATAAATGATCCCACTCACAGAAGATGTGATGAAGCTGCATCAAGTATTGAAGTCCACAGCAGAGGAGGCAAAAGTGAAACTCATGGAAGTGCCTAACCCTAAAGCATACAAGATTCTCAGTGAGTGCCTTCTCTCACAAATCATACTTTTCAACCAAAGACGGCAAGGTAAGGCAGCAAAATTTCCTCTGTTGACCTATAGGAACAGAACCAAAGAACCAAATGAGGGCATCATGCAGTGCCTTTCAAAACTGGAACAAGATTTGAGTCATGAGTTTACCAGGTTGGTGATAAGAGGGAAGAGAGGCTGTAAAGTACCTGTGCTGCTTACCAGCGAGATGATAAAATCACTTGATTTCCTCATTGAGCAAAGGGGTGAGGACAATGCCATTTTGGGTAGTAATGAGTACGTCTTTGCAAGACAGCATTCGGATTCTCATCTCCAAGGTTCAGACTGTTTGAGGAACTATGCAGCTGCAAGTGGGGCAAGGAGGCCTGAAACACTCATGTCAACTCACCTGAGGAAACGTGGCTACACTTAGATAATGAACCTGAAAGAAAATGAGTTGGATCAACTTGCCAAATTTATGGGACATATTTGTGCTCATCGTGAATATTATTGCCTAACCGAGAACACACTTCAGCTTGCAAAGATGAGCAAGCTGCTCATGGCAATCAAACGTGGAACTGAGGTCTACAAAGGCAAATCTCGTGATGAGATTGATTTGGGCATACAAAGTGAGTAGAAAATAGATTTCATAATAGAATGCAATTTATACTTAAAAATGCTGTTTGTGTTTTTTTTTTTTGTTCTACTCGCCACTTTAGTATGTGAAAAAAGATAAGTTCACAAAATGTTGTTTTTATCAAAACAGCTGGTTTGTCTTCTGAAGTTAGAGCTGTACAGAAGTCTCAAGTCAGTGAAAGTGACACAGAAGTCTTCAATGAGAAGTCTCTGGAACCAGCTCAAGACTCCTATAGTACGAAGCCATCAGAGCTGTTACCTTGAATATCAGCTTTCTTTCCCATCTATAAATGACAGAAAGTAACTAAAAATGTCCATCCTGGTTACTTCTTCTCTTTAAGGGTCCTCCAAACGCAAGAGGTCAAAGATGGCATGTGAATCATCTCATGTTTCAGACGATATGAACATTTTTTGGGTCATGCGAGGAGCACAGTGGAATGAAATATTGCATTATCTGATAAGTTCTCAGACTTTAGTAGTGTTAATTACAGTCGATGTGGATTAACAACACATTACAAATTAGATCACTAGATAAATGTTTGATTTATAAATATTGAGAATGTCTATCACATTTGTCATTTCTATTTCAGCTGTGGACCTACAGTTACTCAGCAAAAACAAACGCCAGCGCAGGCCGTGGAGTTCTGCATTAAAAGCAGCGGTGTGGCGACAACTGGGGCAGTGCATCACTATGCAAAGAGTTCCTGGTAAAGAGGTCTGCCTCAAGGCACTTGAAGCAGAACCAGCACTGGGCAGTCGCAACTGGAAAGATTTAAAGAAT
>NW_018128094.1:1539856-1546318 GCF_001952655.1 Monopterus albus
ATAGTGCAGATCATATGGGAGTACTCGGGGTGTGGTGTATGATAATAAAATTAATGTATAGACTTTGTATTAATCTTGTGGATGTGAGAGGTGTTGATTAAGTGAATGTTGTTTTTGTATTGAGTGATTTAACAATGTTATTTCGTATAGTTAGTACACGACGATCTGTGTGTGCAATGACGAATTTGTGTTAGAGTGCAAGTAGAGTCACCGTGGTGTAGGTTGTTTGGTACTGGATGTTGGGTGCATGTCGGGGCTGGTCCTTGGTGGTTTTTGGGGGTTTGGCTGGTTGTTGGCGGGGTCGATGGCACTGGCATAACTACACCGTGGTCTAAGAAAGGGGGTAGAACTAGATACGTCTGTACTTCTTTCTACTCCCTTTCAAGCATGCAATGGTGGTAGTATCTGTAATTTACTTCATGAATGTGATATGACTGAATTGTGTACTATTTTGTCTTTATTTTGTTATTAGTTCTTTCTTCTTGTATTGTATATGCACTACCTTTTTCTTTTGTTTTTTTTTTCTTTTCTCACAATTTTATTTCTGTAATGCTATTTTATTTTTTACATGCTTGCTTGAAATAAACTTACCAGGTTGGGCAACAGGTATGGCTCTCGTCCACTCACATACCCATCAAAGGGGCATGCCCCAAACTTTCTCCATGGGTCCTGGGGCCTTTTACCATCCAGGAAACCATACACCCCACTGCTGTAAAGCTTACACTGCCTGACTCCCTCCGTATACACCCTGTTTTTCATGTCTACCCGATCAAACCTGTCTCCTCCAGTCCCCTCTGTCCTCCACTGGCTCCACATCCGCCTGCCCTGGAGGTGGACGACGGTCCGGCCTACACTGTCCAGCAGATCCTGGATGTCTGCCCTAGGGGCCCGGGGATACCAGTACCTGGTGGACTGGGAGGGATATGGTCCGGAGGAGTGGTCCTCTATTCCCCGCTCCTTTATCCTCAAACCTGGCCTACTCACCGATATTTACTGTGCTCATCCGAACAAGCCTGGGGGGCCCCAGTGATGCAGTATAGCACTTAATAAATACAGCCCTCTGGGTCCATTTTTCTTCACAGACACCTTCCTGTGGGTGTGTGATTATAACAAATATATTAAATGAAAAACACACAAAGCTGTCCATTATTTCCTTCACTTTTTAACTCAAATGTCTTTTGATGTGTCAGATCCAAAATCAGTCTGTTCATTTTGTCATTTGATCAATAAATTAAATTACAAACAGATAACTGGTAGTAACACATGCAACATCTATCTACCTGACTGTAGACTGTGAAGTGTGCTCTAACTGAGGAGAAGGAGATCCATTGTTAAATGTCACCCTGTGCCAGCCAACAGAGCCAGATCAGTGTTTCATTAGCCAGCTGCTCAGCCTCTGTCCTTGAGAGCTCAAACTGTGACAAGCATTTTGGCAGAGCTGATAAGACCTTTACATTTTTGATACTTTGACTCAATTGTTTCACTGTTAAATCAAGTTTTTTTAAAAAAACTCTGTCCGCTTGGGTTCACTGACAGGCAAACAGTCAATCAGCCTGTGTAGATTTGTCTTTATTTTTTGTGTTGTGGATGTTGTATGAATGATCAGTTGATTGATCCACATTTAAAAATCCATTTCAGCTTAGAAATGTTACCATTTCGTTATTGCCTCTATGTATGTGAGAGAGCTAATACTAGTAGCTACATTTATCTATAGCAATCTACTATTTATTTTAAACACCAGTGAAAGGGTCTGACAAATGGTTTATTAGTTTAAGTACAGTGATTAATTCTTAGTCTTCCTCTTACAGTCAGTGGATGTGACTGCACTTTTTGATGTGTGCACTGCAAAAGACTGTTAGAGATGATGACATATAATATCCTCATGTATGGATCTGATGCATTGTGTATTGTTCCAGCCTAGTTTCCCAGTTTTTTTCTATAAGCCTGTGTGCGCACTGACCAAGGCTCTTGCCTGGTTACTGAGTTTAGTCGGACGGTCAATCCTAAGAAGAGTCCTGGTGGTTCCAAACATGTTCACAGTTCTTTTTACAGTTATGGAGGCCACTGTGCTCCTGGGAAAATTCAGAGCTGTAGAAAAGGGTTTATACCCCTGTCCTGATCTGTAACTCACCATTGTTTATATCAGAAATCTACAGAAGTCCAGTTCTTGGACTTCATCACTTTTTTTGTCGTGACATGCAGTGCGAATTGTGGGACATTTTACACAGGTGTGTGTCTTCCTAAACTATGTCTAGTCCCAGTACTGGGCATAATGACACACAGAACTGAAACCCACACAAGTAAAACGAGACCTGACCCGATTAGATTGAGCTGAATTTGGAACTGACCCCAGGACATATAATGATGTCTAGTCTGAATACTTTTGTAAATGAGAGATTTCATTTTTTTTAATTTTTTTTTTAATACAGACTTCTGAGTCTGGATTGATGGGCAAAAGTGTCAGTTTTTCTACAACACAATGTGCAAAAAGGGGTCTGAGTACTTTAGAAACGCACATTGTGTATACACACACACACACACACACACACACACACACACACACACACCATGCACAGAAGAGGCACACACCCTTCAATGAATTCTGTGACTCATGAGAAAGTTAATCCAACAATTTATCTCCAATCAGAGTAGAGCAGAACAGAGATAGGTTCCTGTTATTGTCTAATAGAGACCAGTGCACACACAGAGACTAGCTCTATTACCAAGCTAATGCATACCTCACTGAGGAAAGCAAAGAGCATATGGGCCAGTGCTCTTTGTATGTGTGTGTGTGTGTGTGTGTGTGTGTGTGTGTGTGTGTGTGTTTGTAGAAGAGAAAAGAAAATGGGAGTGGTGATTTGTTCTCATTTAAATCCTGACAGCCTCTGGACTGAAGCACAAGTTCATGAGTTTAACACTCACTGAGCAATGTCAACTTGTTCCAGTCATTACCCAGTGAGAGTGTCAGTGCACCACCATGTGCAGTCCTCTCTGAAGCAGCACAAACAGGACTGGCTAATGTTTGAAAACACATTCAGAAATAAACATGTTTGCTCTGTAATATTTAAAAAATAAGACAGTACTCTCAAATGTTTTAGCAAAATAATCTTTACTCAAGGATTATTTCCCAGCTTTTCTTACTATCTTCAACAGGAAATGATGTTTCCTCCCAGTGTTTGCCACATAGTTGGTTATTCCTACACCACTGCAAACTTGCTCTCAGGTGGGCCTGTCTTTTTTGTGTCCCAGCAGAGGGCAACATGCTGAAAGGTTTGTGGCTCGTACTGACTCCTTACAACTATGACTAGATGTTCTGAAGTCATGTAAAAGTGTCCTACAGGGATGTTTCTGGTGGTCCCTTTTGATTTTGCAGTGTCTGTCCTTGTCTTATGTCTGAGTGGGATTCTCATCCTCCTTGTTTCTCCATATACAACCAACTCTTATTATGTGAGAGTGGTGCTGTACCTACAGCAGCTCACACAATGACTGAACTGAAGCGAGCATACCACATCCCATAAAAAAGACCTTTTGATGCCAACTTTCAGCACATGACATAGTACAAGACATATTTGGTCAGTAATAAAAGTAGAATCAATTCTTATGACATGTTTTATTTTTAAGTAAGTGGTGTTATACTACTTGCTTCAAAACAAAGATTTGTAGTTTCCTGGTCCAGCACTTGTCATAACAATAAAGGCAACACACTAAGGTTTTCATTACTTATAATGTGTTCTATACTATGAGTCGAGCCCTTTACTTACTGTAGCACACACACACATACACACACATACATGTCTTGATGCCTTTGTGTGGCCCACGTTCTGTGACTTCTTTGTGAGGGCCACCACTTCTACTATAGCTACAATGGTGCAAAACACAAATCTATCATGAGGTGGCAATAGAGAATCAAAATGTCACTTCAGAATTCAGAAAACTCGAAATAAAAAAAATCTTTTTCTTCTACACGTGTGAGGACCGGAGCCTGTTGCCAAGCAGATTTGGTGAACTGGACATTCTGTCACAAAGCACCAAAACAATGTATGTTATATCACCAGATTTTAGCAGATCTTTCATAACTGTCCCATCTTACTTTCCTGGTTAACCCAAACCACAGCATTACAGAAATGGAAGCATGTGGTTTTTAATTTTGCCAATGTAAAGTGTATTTAATACAAAAACAACATTCACTTAACACCTCTCACATTAATTAATACAAAGTCTATACATTAATTTTATTATCATACACCCCGAGTACTCCCATATGTTCTGCACTATACCTCCTCTTTCCGATACCTTGAAATACAGCCTCTTTTATATTTATATTTAAGCTTGTACATTGTTTTAAATCATCCTTTAATTTGTTCCACAATTTTACACCACTTACAGATATACAGAAACTTTTTTGGTTGTACGTATAGAGTAAATTTTTAAGCTTAAATGGCCTCTTGATTTGTATCCTCCCTCTCGCTCATTAAACAGTTTTTGAATTCCACCCGGCAACCACAGCAGATTTATACTCCACTAGATCAAAAAATTTTAACAATTTAGACTGTATGAATGATGCACTAGTATGATCCCGGTATCCAAGCTTATGGATAATTCTTATGGCCCTTTTCTGAAGTATAAATAATGACTGCAGTGAACTTTTTTATGTATTTCCCCAACTCTCAACACAATAATCTAAATATGGTAAAATTAAAGAACAATAAAGGATGCGAAGTGACTTCTAATCCAGAATATGTTTCACTCTCACCAGTATGGAAATGCTTTTAGCCATTTTGTTTTGTATATATTTAATGTGAGGTTTCTAGCAAATTTTGTCATCAATAATAACACCTAGAAATTTCATTTCATAAACTCTTTCTATATTAACACCTGCAACCATTACTTGGATTTGATTGTCCAGCTTACGATTACCAAATACCATGAATGTAGTCTTATCCAAATTAAGTGATAATTTGTTTGTATCACACCATTTCTTTAAGTCCAAAAGTTGCTGGAAATTCTCACCAGAAGCCCATATGGTAGTATCATCAGCAAATAACACAAATTTCAATAAGTCAAATGCTTTAAAAAATATATAATTGATGTATAATATAAAGAGTTTAGGACCCAAGACTGACCCCTGGGGGACACAACATACAATGTCCAAATGTTTTGACTGGTACTCACCTAACTTCACAAATTGACGTCTATTTGTCAAGTCGCTTCTAACCCAATTTAAAACCATCCCTCTAATCCCATACCTTTCTAATTTGTCAATTAGTATTTCATGATTAATTGTATCAAATGCTTTTTTTAGATCAATAAATATTCCCAACGTATGTTTCTTATTATCCATGGCACTAGTGACATCTTCTATCAGTTCAGTTATAACCAGAGATGTTGATCGATTCGATCTGAAACCATACTGACTTTCCGTAAGAATTTTATATTTGTCTATACATTTATCCAATCTGTCATTAAAGAGTTTTTCTAAGATTTTTGAAAATTGTGATGGCGGAGAAATAGTTTTATAATTTGTGAAGTTGTGCTTGTCCCCAGATTTGTACAATGGAATAACTTTTGCTATTTTCATGCTGTTGGGGAACTGCCCAGTTTGAAATGACAAATTAAAAATGTGCGATAGTGGTTTGGAAATCCCATTAATAACCCATTTTACAGTAGTCATATTTATTCCATCACTATCAGTAGATGTCTTATTTTCACATTTATTAATTATATCTATAACCTCATTTTCATCTATTGGTTTAAGAAACAAAGAACTCCTGTTTCTATCAATAAGACTGTCACTTGTGCATGAGGATGCATCATTGGTACAAATGTTTCTTGCTATATCAGGCCCAACATTAACAAAAAATCTGTTAAATTTGTTTACTATATCCTTCATTGTGTTGACAGGCTTATCATTATCAACAAAATAGTGAGGATAGTTCTCCTTACTATGGCGGTTTCTAATTAAACTGTTTAATATATTCCAAGTACCTCTCATATTGTTTTTATTATCCACCAATAATTTACAGTAATATTGTTTTTTACAGCTCCTCATTACATTGATTAATCTATTCTTATATATCTTATATTTATCCTCTGTATTCTTTGATCTGTATTTTATGAATTCTCTATATAGTGCATTCTTCTTCTTACATGCAATCTGTAATCCCTTAGTCATCCAAGGCTTCTCATCATAATTATTGTATCTCCTGTACAATTTACTTGGACAGTTCTTGCCATACAATAATTTAAATATATATAAAAATTGCTCATATGCTTTGTCTGGGTCTCCTTCCCTATATACCCATTCGCAGTCCTGACCCATAAAGTCCTCTTTTAAGGTCCTTTTAGATTCTTCATTTATCACCCACTTATATATTTGATTTGATTTTGATTTTGATTTATTCTTTCAAACATGCAGAACAAATGACATCAACACACACATAATTATAATTACACAAGCCACAA
>NW_018128094.1:1546517-1556720 GCF_001952655.1 Monopterus albus
ATATTAAAATCACCACATATAAACATTACTTTATTACTTATTGTTGCATAATTTTCTTCAAACCAATCCTTAAAAGTATCTATACTTGTACCTGGAGCTCTGTATATGCAACTTATTAAGATGTTTTTCTTATTTTCCATTAATATTTCTACTGTTACACATTCCAACAAATTATCCACTGCTGTTGACAACTTGTCCACTATCCTATATCTAAAGTTTTTATCTACATACAGTGCCACACCACCTCCCAACCTCGTTTCTCTATTTACACATACCATGTCATATCCATTTAGTTCAAAATCCATGCCCCTTACATTGTTAATCCAAGTTTCAGAAATTGCAGATATGTTAAATGAATGTAAGAGACCACTGAGATAGTGTTTGATATTATGGAAATTAGCATATAAACTTCTAATGTTAAAATGAATCATAGATATTCTGTTTTTAGTATTAATTTTGCTGTTGAACTGTCTATCTGTATAGTAAAGACAGTTGTTGTTAGTGTTTGTGAAAAAAAAATTTTCAGGATCAATGTCATTCTCCTAGTCTTGGGAGTGATGATCAGTGTATCCATAAGTATTCAACTCCAGCTCATCATACTCAGTAATCCTCTGTAGTAAGTCACTTGCAGCAGGATGTGAGCAGTTCGTGTTTGTTGCCATGCAGAGTTGTCATACCTGAGTGTTGATGCCAAAGCTCTTTGAAGATTCAATCATCGGTGTACCTGAATGACTATTGATTATCCTCTCAGAGACAATGTTTATAGAGGTGCCATGGATGCAAAAAACTTGTTGAACCAGAAGCTGGGCCATGTCAAGGGCTGTGGGGAGTGTGGCCAAAGGAGGCCCCCAGGTGACTGATGGAGGGGTTTGGACTGCGCACAGGGAGCACAGGCTGCCACGTACTCCCTGGTGTCTTTTTCTAGGGTGGGCCACCAGAAGTAGCGTTTCAGGAGAGTAACGGTCCTCTATACCCCCGGATGGCATGCAAGTTGTGAGGCGTGGGCCCAGTCGAGGGGTAGGGCCCTAATGGCTTGGGGGACAAACAATCTATATGGTGGTCCCACCCCAGGATTGGGTTCGTGCTGTTGGGCCTTTGGTATGGTGTCGTCAATCTCCCATGTAACAGAGGCCACCACACAGGAGGCGGGCAGGATGGTTTCTGGAGGGGTGTTTATGTTCGAGGAGCTGAAACATTGGGAAAGTGCATCAGGTTTTTGATTACGGGACCCTGGCCGATATGAGAGGGTGAACCAGAAATGATCAAAGAACAAGGCCCACCTCGCTTGCCTAGGGAGGCCAGGTTCTTGTGGTCGGTCCACACTAAAAAGGGTTGGTCGCCACCTTTTAGTCTGGACTGACCAGAGGTGCTGCCATTCTTCCAACGCCAATTTGACGGTCAGCGATTCTCGATTACCCACATCCTAGTTGCGTTCGGCCGGGGTCAACCCTCGAGAGAAGAAGGCAAAGGGATGCAGGGTGTGGTCTCCCTTGGACCACTGAGAGGACCACTCCTACCCCAGTGTCTGACACATCCACCTCGGCCATGAACTGCCGCGAGGGATCGGGCTGGAGGAGTACGGGAGCAGTGGTGAACTGGCGTTTCAGTTTCTGGAAAGGCTGCTCCGCTGTCCTGGACCATGCAAACTTCACCTTGGTTGAGGTGAGCTGTGTGAGAGGGGCAGCCACCGTGCTGTAGTTCTTAATAAAGCATCGGAAGAAGTTTGCAAAGCCCAGGAAGCGTTGCAGGTCCTTCACACAGGTAGGAGTGGGCCAATTGGTGATTGCAGTGACTTTAGAAGGATCAGCGCAGAGTCTTCCCTGTTCAACGATCTTTAGAAGGATCAGCGCATGTCAGGGTCGGCGCGCGTGATGCGGCCGCGAGTCGGAGTGTAAGATGCACTTCTCCACTTTAACATACAGGCAGTTTTCCAGGAGTCAAAGGAGGACTTGGCATATGTGTTGAATGTGATCTGTGAGAGAGGAAGAGTAAATGAGAATGTCATCCAAGTAAACAAATACAAAATGGTCTAGAAAATCACGAAGGACATCGTTAATCAACCCTTGGAAAACCGCCGGGGCATTGGTGAGGCCAAAAGGCATCACCAGGTATTCGAAGTGCCTGAGCGGGGTCTTGAAGGCAGTCTTCCACTCATCACCCTCTCGTATACGCACCAGTTGGTAGGCACGCCCGAGGTCCAATTTGGTGAAGACTGCCACGCCCTGGAGAGACTCAAAAGCAGAGGTATGGAAAAGTAATGGATATTTGTTTTTGATGGTGATAGCATTTAGAACACGGTAATCAATGCAAGGACGAAGGCCACCATCCTTCTTCCCCACAAAAAAGAACCCTGCACACAGGGGTGAGGAAGAACAACGGATCATACCTGTGCGTCGGGCGGTTTCGATGTACTCCTCCAGAGCCCGACATTCGGGTTTAGAGATGTGGAAGAGTCGGCTGTTGGGCAAGGTGGCTCCTGGATACAGGTTGATAGCACAGTCGTAAGGCCTATGAGGAGGAAGAAAGCCAGTGGCAAGGTCCTTACTGAACACCTGTCGAAAGTCGTGACAGTCCGTGGGTACAGAAGACAGATCCAGCAGGGAGAGAGTGGGAGGAGTGGTGGTTTGTCCAGCCAGGAGACAGGTGGATGCAGTCAGGACTCCACTGCTTGATGGTGCCAGTGGTCCAGTCCAGAGTGGGGTTGTGTTGGACTAGCCAGGAATGACCCAAAACCAGTGGTGTGTCCGGGGCTGGAGATGATGTGGAAACAGATGTCCACTTGATGGTTGCCGGTGATGTTAAGACGGAGAGGTGGGGTCTGGTGTGTAATGTGGGCAAGCAGCCGGCCATCAATGGCCCAGGTCTCTATGGTGCGGGGCAACGGCTCAGGAGAAAGGCCCAATTGCTCCACTAAAAACGGGTCCATGAGGTTACCTCCAGCTCCAGAATCGACGAGTGCTTGGTGGGAGGTCATCTGTCTCTAGGAGCACGGGGAGAATGCAGCTGGTACCCAGTGTGGTGGAGGTGGAGGGTCGGCCCGTCAGTGTCCCCACTGTCACTGGCGGGCCCGCTCTTTTGGCCCAGGTGAGTGCTTTTCCTCACAGACGATTAATGACGTAGTTTATCTTCTCCATGCGAAATGTTCAAAGCTGTTAATTGAACACCCGGCAGCACTGCAGCAAAAACCCCCGGCATTTATCAATGTTACCATCGAATGTCTCTGGCTCGGGTATCGGAGGATCCTGGCAGGGGCTAGGAGAACGTGTGGCAGCGTTAGCAGACGGTGTAGGATAAACTGGGAATAGCCACTGAGTAGTCTGAGTCCAGGACAGCCGTAAGCCTAGCCACCTGTTGTGTAAGGGTGGCTACAGCGTCCTGTTGCTGCTGCAGTGCTTGACCCATTCTCTCCAGCTGCGTGCTGAAATAGGTGTAAGCTGGAGAGCCACCTGCACCGGAGTCAGCAGGGTCCATGTTGGCCAGTTTGTTCTGTTAGAATCGCACACCCACGGGAAGGTGAGTGTGTGAAGAAAAATGGACCCAAAGGGCTGACTTCGGTGCAAGAATATTTATTAAGTGCTGTACAACTATTTACAATGGCGGTGAGGATTAAGCATACGATAAGACAGACTGTTGAACAGGGTGTTGATCAGTATGGAGATAGTCACTGTGGAGAAGATGGGGCCGAGCTGTGGAACAGAGGGGTCACTCACTGGCTGGCCGATGGAAGTGGAATAGGCTGAGGAGACAGTAGATGACAGTGGTGAGTGGTGGTAGCCTATAGGACTGTGCACCGACCTGGCTGGTGGAGGCTGGAAGGGTGGTGAGATGTATGGTCCGGAGACAGCTGCCCGTGGCTGTGATGGTGAGGAGGAGTAGGTAGAGAATAGCTAGGTTCTGACGGGGTAAACAAGTAATAATCCAACAAAGACAAACTAGTGGCACGAAGGAAACACAAAGAGACGAGAAAAAGATAGCGCTGGTTGTCGGCATAAGAGAGGTGACAAACTGGCAAGGGAGTAATAAGTGAGCCGGGTATAAGTAAGGTGAAGGACTAAGTGAATGCAGCTGGTGTTAATAAAGTAATGTGTGGTAGGTGTGCAATGTGGCGTAATCAGGAACCGAAATACAAAGAGAGGGAGGTGAAAGAGGCAGGTGCAGCCGGGCAAACCTGACAACATCAAAGATATGCATAGTGACCTCCACAGCAACTCACAGCACATACACATACTTCTAATATGCACAGGGCCCTTAAAGAACTACATGTATTTATCTGATTTTCTATGATTGTGTTTTCTCCACCTCCCTTGCCCTTCTGTATTCAGGAGGACAGTTTGGGTGAACTGTTTCTTCACTATCACTGCAGGTCCTTATTTCAAGCATGTTTTAAAATGACAGATGGTATTCTTAAATGAAGCCAGCCATGAGCAAAGGGGAAATTAACTGCTGCTGTGTCATCAATCTGTGACAAGCTGAAAAGTGATTTCACTTCAAGGAAAATTAATATGGATTTAGAACAAAACAGAAAAGCCTGCTTTGTAGCTCTCAGTGGGTAGCTCCATCTCTCAGTGATCACCATCTCTGTCACTGTAGAAGTACAGAAGCTTAATGAATTAGCTGTCAAAATGGAGGAAGACAGTCTTTTTCCTTTCATTATATTAAACAGAGCCTGACAGAGAATAGAACTAACACAGACACATTAGAATACTTTTTGTCTAAATAATGTCCACGATCAAATATACTGTATCTATGAAATGTCTCATCCCCAGTATTCATATACTTTGAGGTAATGTCTTCAGATGTGTTGTCCAAAAACCCAGAGATCTTCAGTTTACACTGTTATGATCAGATCCTCACATTTGAGAAGCTGCAGCCATAGAACAGCTGACGTACTGGTTGAAAAATGACAATGGAATAAGTTTATCAAGATAGGTGCAAATTCATTTTTATCAGTTGGTCATACAATTAATTTAATCATTGTTTCAGCCCTGCTTTGAGGTGCATGAATAAAAACATTTTATCACTTTAATTTGGTCAAAGTGATGTGAGCATGAGAGCTACAGCACTGTGAAACCAACTAGTCTCTGCAATATGTCTGAAAGCAAGTGTATCTGTCTGCTTTGGACAGCCACATATGAAGACAGGGTATATAGTCCACCTTCCTCCTGGCTACATCCCATTTTGGCCACATGAATTCCCACTGTAAACAGTACTTCACCTGGACACTTCACTCTGTAATTGTTTATTTTCAGTTAATTAGGTAACATTTCTTTCAAGTGATTTTCACTAATTCCACATCATGTTGTCATATCAAAATGTTTTCTGCCTTCAAATGGTCAAATGTCAAAGTAATTTGTTAATTTACAAGTTAAAAAGGAGCATGTAAGGCACCATTCAGTTATGTCACTGAGTTTAGACCACATAATTTGAGAAGGAGACAGGTGTCTTCAAAGGATCCTGTCTTTCAACAGCAATACACAATACAGGGATATTTACTACACCTCTCACAAATTACAGTCAGGTGCACAAAATAGCCACTGCAATTTTTCACTATTGGGGCACATTTACCATCACTAATGTCCAAGAGCAGAGCTGCAGATGTATTAATTTGAATTCATGGTCACTTATTGCACACGTGGACTAACAGGGAAGACAGAAGAATGTGTAATTTTAGAGAGACTGACCTTTAATATGGTTGAAAAAAAACAACATACAAGTCACAAGAAAAAGTAGTGGCACTGGTTGCAATTTCCTGGTTTGGTCATGAAATGTGATTTGAGCTTCACCAAAGACACAAATATCAACAAAATATTTCTAAGCTGATAAAACACAAACAGTCATGATCTTGCACATCTTTATTGAACACATTCATTAAACATACAAAGTGATGGTGGAAAAAGTAATGGCAACATGAGGCTTCTGATGTCACTAAACATCAGCTGGAGTCAGGTGTCAGCAAACCTGGAGTCCAATCAATGAAACAAGAATGGAAGTGTGGTTTAGATCTGCCTTGATTTATAAAAACACTCAGTGTCAGCAGCATTACCTGATGTGAGCCATGGCTCATAAGCGATATCTCAGAAGACCTATGATCAAGAGCTGCAAATTTGCATGTAGCTGGAAAGGGTTTCAGAGTCATCTCAAAGACTTTAGCTATTTATCAGTCCACAGTTAGACATATTGTCTATAAATGGAGACGATTTGGTACTGTGGTTACTCTCCATATACTGTAAGTGGGCACCCAGCCAAGATCTCTCCACAATGCAGAATGCTCAGTGAGTTAAAACAGACCCCAAGAGTAACAACTAAAGACTTGAAAGATTCATTGGAGCTGGTGAACATCTCTGTTCATGAGTCAACCATATGCAAAATATTGAACAGACATTGTATCCATAGCAAGGCCACCACGGAGGAAACCATTGCTGTCCAAAAACAACATTGCAACATGCCCGAAGTTTGCCAAAGATCACCTTGACACCCCGCAACTTTACAGGGAAAATGTCCTGTGAACAGATGAAACAAAAGTAGAATTGTTTGTGATGAATACACAGCACTACATATGGCGTAAAAAAAGAAACACGTACGGTGGAAGGAGCATTATGATTTGGAGCTGCTTTGCTGCTTCTGGACTTGGAATGCTTGCCATTGTGGAGGGGAAAATGGATTCCCAAATTTATCAAAGTATCCTACAGGATAATGTCAGGGTGGCTGTCCACAAGCTGAAGCTCAGAACAAGCTGGGTGATGCAGCAGGACAATGATCCTAAACACTGAAGTAAATCTACTACAGAATGGCCTCGGGACATAAAATTCACCTTTTAGAGTGGCCCATTCAGAGTCCAGACCTCAACCCAATAGAGCCATTCACACCAGACATCCAAAGAATATGGCTAACCTGAAGCAGTTCTGTAAGGAAGAATGGTCCAATATTCCTCTTGAACTTTTGTAAAAGTCTAATCCACAGCTACAGGAAGTGCTTTCTTAAGGTTATTGCTGCCAAAGGTGGTTCAACCAGTTATTTAAACAGTGTTCCCATTACCTTTTTCACTATCACTGTGTATGTTTAATGGATGTGTTCAATAAAGACATTAAAGATCATGACTGTGTTTTATTAGCTTAGAAATATTGTGTTTGATTGGTGAAGAACACATCACATTTCATGGCCAATTTATGCAAACTGCCATTACTTTTTCTTGTGACTGTATTTTGGATCTGCAATCATGTAGTTCCTTGCCAGTTATCTTTTGTTTCATTCAGTAATTGAAGCATGGTTTGACTTGAAAGCCTGTTTCAAGTCCTTCTCCTCTGGCAAGCAATGGTTCGACTTCTGGTCTCCCCGCATGCCTAAGTGTCCCTGAGCAAGACACTGAACCCTGAATTGCTCCCAGTGGCTTGACTAGCACCATTGTGTGGCAGCCTGTTGTCATCGGTGTGTGAAAGTTGTGTGTGAATGGGTGAATGGTGTATCATCTCCTGTAAATCGCTTTGTCACTATATAAATGTAGTCCATTTTACCATTTACCAATGCAATTCCCAGACATCCTCTCCCTCCTCAAACATGTTCTTAACTCCAAAGAGATCTCAGATAATTAACAGCTGCATTGTTGAGAGCAGAGCTGCAAATTTTACACCTGAGACCAGACATGCAAATTTCTGTTTCGCATTTCGTCTTTCACCAATGCAAAACCCCACTGTGACTCCTTAGGAAATATGAATACACACAGTTTCACTGTTTAGCACCAGAACATGAGCCACAAAACCTTAGTAAAATATTCTGCTTAGTGTGCATGGATTTACTGTATATTGAATCTCTCACTCTGTTCTGCCCCTACAGGTGCTGGTGTCAGACGGTGGTCCAGGTCCGAGGCAGAGTACAGTGTGGGTGATGGTTCAGGTCCTGGATGAAAATGACAACAAGCCCATATTTCCTGAGAAGGTTTATCAGGTCAAACTCCAAGAGAGAGAGCGCAGGAAGAAGGGCGAGCCCATCTATCGGGTGTTTGCCTATGACCGTGATGATGGGCCCAACAGTGACCTCTCCTACAGCATTGTGGATGGCAATGAGGACGGGAAGTTCTTCATTGACCCTAAGACTGCAGTGGTATCATCGCGCAAGGCCTTCACTGCTGGGAGCTATGACATCCTGACCGTGCGCAAGTTCTCATCAAATATTTAACATATCTGCTAACAAGAACAACTTTGACCTAAATTCTCTTAGAGTACGTTCACAGTGCAGGTCTTAATGCTCAGATCAGATTTTTTTGCCAAATCCAATTTTTTTGCGCTGTTGTTCACACTGTCATTTAAATGCGACTGCCATCTGTCTCGTGTGAACGGTATACGGCCCTGAGGTGACCCGCATGCGCAGAAGAGGACGTGACGTCAGACGCAGCATATTGTGTTTGCGAAAATAAAAATGGATGCGGCTCGTGATAGCATGTGCGCAGGGATGTACCAGTTAATGTGCAATCAAAATAAAGAAATAATAATAATAAGAATATCAAGAAGAAGGGGAGCACAAATATTGCTTATGGCCTCGCCTCCTCCAGCGCAGAATTGTGACATCTGTCGCATTTCAATGACATAAAAATCACATGAAATGTGACAAGGCCGTTCAGACTGAAGTCGCATTGCAAAACATCGGATATGTATCCGATTTAGGACCACATATGAAAGTGGCCTGGGCCTGATTTGAAAAAAATCGGATTTGTGCTGTTCACACTGTCATAAGGAAATCAGATATGGGTCACATTTAGGCAAAACAATTGGATTTGGGCCACTTCAGCCTTCAGTCTTAGTCTTAGTCAGGGATTGATGTTGTGTTGGAGACTTATGTTTGGCATTAAAGCATCTCACTTCCGTTTAGCTTCCGGCGCCAACAGCGATGGCGGCCATGGTGGTTACTCGCACTCTCGTGTTTGTTGTTTTTCTTTGTTTTCTTGTTCTTTTGCAACTCATTCCAGATTACTTTTCACCAGAGAACAACAGTTAAGTATCGGACAACTCACACCAAACTACCTTCCTCCAATTTTTGTGAACAAAGAATGGTGTATGTATATTCTGATCGGAGGCGCAGTAGCGATATACGGGACCTGGAAAAAATGTCGAAGACGCAGAGAACGCGCTGGCACCTTTGTGCGATTACAACAGAGGGGAACATGGACCTCACTCCCATCTATTCACCTGGCTAATCCCTGCTCCCTGGTCATCAAAATGGATGAAATTCTTCTCGTTAACAGGACTAACTCGGACTTTGCTCGCCCTGCTGCTTTGTGCTTCACGGAGACCTGGCTCAGCGACTCCAGCGCGGACAGCGCGATTCACGTTCCGGGCTTCCAGGTGTACAGAGCATATCATGTAAAGGAGCTGTCCAGCAAAACGAAAGGAGGTGGAATCTGCTTCTACATAAATGAAGGTTGGTGCACAGATGTCACAGTGCTACAGAGGACATGTACCGCAGACCTACAGACTCTTGTTATCAACTGCAAACCCTTTTACTTTTCCCGTGAATTCAACAATTTAATGCTAATGGGAGTGTACATAACACCGCAGGCTAACGCTAGCACGCTACGGCTCCTAGCAGAACTGATAACTAGCCTGGAGCTAGAACATCCTAACTCTCCACTCATTGTTCTAGGGGACTTTAACAGAGCAAATCTCACCCACGAACTGCCCAAATACAGACAGCACGTTACCTGTCCCACTAGGGACAAAGTCACACTGGACCACTGCTACACAACAATAAAAAATGCCTATCACTCTGTCCCCCACGCAGCCCTCAGACTCTCAGATCACTGTATGGTCCATCTTATTCCAACCTACAGGCAGAAACTTAAAGATGCAAAGCCTCTAGTCAAAACAGTGAAGAGCTGGACTCAGGAGGCTAAGTCAGAGCTACAGGCCTGCTTTGACTGCACAGACAGGAGTGTATTTGAGACTGCAGCTACAGACCTGGATGAACTCACTGACACTGTGACATCTTATATCAGCTTCTGTGAGGATGTGTGTGTGCCCAAAAAGACCTTCTGCACATACAACAACAACAACAAGCCCTGGTTTACAGCCAGTAGGGACAGGACTCTGTATGACCAGAAACACACTGACAAGGGAGATCAGAGCAGCAAAGAGGAGCTACTCTGAAAAGCTGAAAGCTCAGGTTTCAGCCAATGTCCCCTCATCTGTGTGGGGGAGCCTGAAAAGCATCACC
>NW_018128094.1:1557100-1568990 GCF_001952655.1 Monopterus albus
AGTTTTACGCCTAGCCCTCGGTGCCTCCAGAAGAAGCTGATCAGCTGATCTAAGGCACCGCGACGGATTATACGGACGCAAAAGTTCCACGAGATAGGATGGTGCCAGCCCATTTAAGGACTTATAAACAAATAAAAGAATCTTAAAACGAACCCTAAAACGCACCAGAAGCCAATGGAGAGATGCCAGCACTGGCGTTATGTGGTCCCTCTTATGCCCCCCAACCAATAACCGAGCGGTGGCATTCTGGACCCTCTGGAGGTGGGCAAGACCCGATTGACTAACTCCAGCGCACAGTGCATTACAGTAATCCATACGAGATGTAATAAACGCGTGGATCACTGTCTCAAAATGCCGCCATGACAAAAAGGGTTTTACTTTCACTAACTGCCTTAAATCGAAAAAACCAGATTTTATGACCGCATGTATCTGGCTCTCCATTTTCAAATTGGTGTCACCCAAATCAGTGACCACCGGTCGCACATACTGCCCCAAAAAACCTAAGTCTACAGGAGAAGGGTCACCAGGCGTATTCTGGCCAAACACTATAACCTCAGTTTTAGCATCATTTAACTTTAAATAATTTAACGACATCCAGCCCTTAATATCGGCAAGACATGCTAAAAGTGGTTGAATCGAGTAGGTGTCCTTCTCACTCAGTGGCATAATAATCTGGACGTTGTCAGCATAACAATAAAAAGACACCCCATGTTTCCTAAAGATAAAGCCAAGGGGAATTAAATACAGTGAAAAAAGCAAAGGCCCCAAAATGGAGCCCTGTGGGACCGCAGATAACAAAGGGTTGTCACAGATTCAACATCTGCCAACCCAACAGACATCAATCTACCTGATAAATATGACTTAAACCATGCTAGGGCAGCACCTCCTGTCTGAAAGTGTATGCTGATCAGCTGGCCCCCATCTTCACACTTATCTTCAGCAGGTCACTGTAGCTGTGTGAAGTCCCCTCCTCTTCAAATGCTCCACTAACACTCAAGTCCCCAAGAAAACCTCCATCAGTGGACTGAACGACTACAGACCTGTCGCCCTGACATCTGTAGTTATAAAGTGCCACCTGAAGGACATCGTAGACCCCCTGCTAGACCCCCAGCAGTTTGCCTACCGGGCAAACAGGTCAGTGGACGATGCGGTGAACATGGCATTGCATTACATCCTGCACAGGTGCCCCCCAAGAATGTGTGCTCTCCCCTCTGCTGTTTTCACTCTACACCAGTGACTGCACCTCAAAGGACCCCTCTGTTAAGCTCGTAAAGTTTGCTGATGATACAACGGTCATTGGTCTCATCTGAGATGGTGACGAGTCAGTCTACAGACGGTAGGTTGAGCAGCTGGTCCTATAATGTAGCCGCAACAGCCTGGAGCTGAACACGCTCAAAAAAGTGAAGATTACAGTGGACTTCAGGAAGAACCCTCCCACCTTACCCCCACTTACCATACTTGGCAGCACTGTATCAGCGGTAAAGTCCTACAAGTTCCTGGGCTCCCCTATCTCCCAGGACCTGAAGTGGACGTCCAACATCAGGACCATCATCAAGAAGGCACAGCAGAGGATGTACTTCCTGCACCAGCTCAGGAAAATCGACCCGCCCCAGGAGCTGCTGATACAGTTCTACAGAGGAATCATTGAGTCTGTTCTCTGCACCTCCATCACTGTCTGGTTTGGCTCAGCAACCAAACAGGACAAGTACAGACTTCAGCGGACAGTCAGGACTGCAGAAAAGGTCATAGGTATGAGCCTGCCCTCCATGGAGGACCTGTACACCACACGGGTCAAAAGGAGGGCAGAGAGGATCACTGCAGACCCCTCACACCCCGGACACAATCTGTTTGAATTCCTCCCCTCTGGACGACATTACAGGTCACTGTACGCCAAGACAACCAGGCACAGGGACAGTTTCTTCCCCCAGGCTGTCAATCTGATGAACACTTAACCAATGACAGTATGATTGGACAATAACCCTCAGTGCAGTACCTGTGTGTAATACATTGTACAGATTATACAGATTCATACAGATCTCTATTTTAAGTACTCTGTTTTTATCCCTTATCCCTATTGATCTCATTTCAACAAACATTCCTTGTTGTCTGCATTGTTTACTGTCTGTTTATACTGCTTATTCTGCATTGTTTGCACTGTTTGTTGCTGTCACTATTGCTGTTAATACTGCTTATTTTGTTATATTACACAACCTTATGCTGGTTTACTGTTTGCACATTGAGAGCCAATGTACCAAAATCAAATTCCTCATGTGTCCATCACACCTGGCCAATAAACTGATTCTGATTCTGATTCTGATTCATGACACAAACCTGTCTGATACTATGATATAGTTTCTAGTTTCAGACTTGTTACCTTGACTTTTTAACCCAAGAATACTATGCTGCAGAATATCTGAAAACCTTGGTGGCTCTGTCTGTCATGTTTTAAACGAAGTGATCACTAAACAAACCTAAATTTGTCACACACTTTCAATCATAACCATAATCCTTCCTCAACATTAACTCTGCTATAGCTGCAGATCACAATCGCTTCAAACATTATTGGCACTGAGCGCAGTCTGAGGTTTTACTTATTTCCTCAATATTAAATGCAATATTAAAATATCAGCACTCTACTGTATGTATTACATTAATATGTTTTATATTTATATTCTTTTTTTTCCTACATATTATTTCAGTAAGACTGACTTTTTCCTTACTTCTCAGTCCTACTATGTTTTGTCTCATCAGATCAAAGCAACAGACAACGGGCGTCCTCAAAAGTCCTCCACAGCTCGCCTGCACATTGAATGGATCCGTCGACATCCTCCCTCAGTGTTCTCACTGCTCTTTGACGAGCCATTCTACAATTTCACTGTCATGGAAAATGACAAAGTGGCTGAGATTGTGGGTGTGGTGTCCCTGCAGCAGAGCTCCTCCCCCTTGTGGTTTGACATCACAGGTAAAATCTGATGGAGGGCTTTTTGTAGTGTGAAGTAGAGCGTGCCCAGATTCGGTGCATGGTGTGTGTCGGGCTGTGTTGGTGTATATGAGGTGCAGCTCAGGTACTGTGGCCTCGCAGCATGATCTTTTATGCTCTGCCCATCCCAGTCACCATGGCGACAGTTTCTCTAGCTGCCAGGTCTATATTGTCTGTAGGAGGTAAAGTAACAGAGACAGTTGGCAGTCTATACACAGTCAAGATGGGTATCGAGAACCGATGCTACATTGGTAGCAGTTCCTGATTGATCAGTTCCAAAATATCAGTAAGCTTGTGGACAAATGGTGCTACTTTCCATATTTAATGTTAATTAATTCTAACATAACTGGTTTTTTCATATGTTGGTGCTATACTGGATCACCAGGAGGGACCCTCTGCTCTGGGTGACAAAGGCATTCACATGCCTCTGTGCTCTTTAGTCATGGCAGACAGGGCAAGACCTTCAAAAGTGTCGGGTTGCCTCACAAAATTTAATGAAAAGGCAGCTAAATGTAATATATGTAAAAAGTAGTTGCATGGAAATACTAACATATTCAGCATTCCCTGACTCTGAAGTCGTGCAGTGTTTCTGACTGCTGTAGCGAAGCGGATGCTGCTTCAGTGCAGCCTCCCGGTGTTGTGTCCCGTTTGTGGCTCTGATGCCAATGGGACCTGTCAAACTGAAAATGCATTGTCCTGACCTCGCCAAGTCAAGGTGATAATCATTATTGTTATTAAAAAAAAATAGGTGTAGCTTTAGTTGTTAAGTTAGGCCCCAGTTAGCATTGGTTTTAAATATGTCAAATTCATGTTCCTAAATAATCCCATAGATAGCAGCCCTTGCTGGACACAGGTGAAAGACAGGGGAAAAAGTATAATTTTACAGTTTTTGTTACAGCTTTACAGTAGTCCAGTTGGTTTAGTTAGCCTATACTCAGTAGCCAACAGCTAGTGTAGCATAAATTGCTAACTGCTAGGTAGCCTAAGTTTGAACTTAGTGTGAGCTGTCTTGACATCCACAGATAAATAATTTTTTCATTGCTCACATTTTCAATTGCAGAGAGATGACTACAGCCCCAAACCCTATTTACCAAACCAGAGACACTTTATCAAACATCCTCAGTGATAAACAGCTGAATATTTTCATATTTTGTCTTTATTTTTGCACCAAATTATGGAGAGTTGTATCTGGTAAGTATCGGTATTGATAAGTAGTATTAGTATCGATATCAGTACAGGTAAAATCCTATCGATACTCACTCCGTAATAGAGAACTTCCATGGATTGAATCAGGATAAAACTTTAACAAAAATTATTTTCATGATTGTTAATCAAGACTGTTTTCAAAGAGACTATCTCTTCTAAAGATTTACTGAGTTACAACCCCAAATCAGAAAAAGTTGGGATGGTATGTAAAATCAAAATTAAAACTTAAAATAGTGATTTGTAAATCATCTGTGTCCTGTAGTGGCACAGTGACGCAGTGGTTAGTGCTGCCACCTCATAGAAAGCCCAACCCAGTGCCTTTGCATGTTCTACCTGTTCCTGTGTGGATTCTCTCCGGGTATTCCAGCTTTCTCCCACACTCCATAGACATGCAGCTTAGGTTGATTGGTGACTCTAAAAATTGCCCATAGGAGTGAGTGTGAGTGTGTGTGCTTGTCTGTCAGCCCTGTGATACACTGGTGACCTGTCTAGGGTGTACCCCTCTTCTTACCTAATGTCAGCTGGAATTGGCTTCACCCCACCCTCCACCTTCAACACTGTCTCCTCTATTAGATTGAAAACAATACAGCAGCAGATTATTGGATGTGATATCTCATCAATTTTATTCTTTGTTCAAAATAGATGCTTCCTAAAATCCTGATGTCTACAACATATTCCAAAAAAAGCTGGGACAGTAAATTATTTACCACGGTGTGATGTTGCCATTCCTTAACACTAAAAAGACATTTAGGGACTAAGGACACCAAGTGATTAAGTGTGCCAAGTGTAATTTTTCTGATTTTGGGTTGTAGTTATAAGTGTTATTCATGGTTTATTTAGTTACTTTTTAAACTCTGCTTGGCTTTTGCTGGCTCACTTTCTATGAAGAGCATATTGGCAGATTTTAAGGCCATTCCTTAAATTGGGGAATGCCCAGCACTGCACATTTAAATCCCCTTTATTCATCAAAGTTCACTTTCACCCACTTTTAAGGCTTAGCCAGATTATGTTATGCCCAGCATCCTGAGCTCAATTTGTACACATTGTGTGGTGATGATTTTGGTGTGGTACGAGGGATTTCATAATTCTAATAATCAGTACTTTTGATTCTAATTCTATTCATGTTAATGCAATTCAATACTACATGGACATTAGCAGTTCCCCAGCTGTGGTGCATGCACTGTGGACCCTTGTCAGCACAGACCAGATGGACAACAATGACCAGGGAGGACTGTGGTTCCCACAATGCTCCATCCATCTTTCCTTTTGTTATCACTGAGCAGTGGCAGTCAGTGTGTATCCAGCTGGAGAGTCCTTCTGACCAATGATTCTGGCTTGCCGTCTCTTGATGTTTGTGTCCATCTCTTTCTGTCTGTAAATGTTCTTTCAGTGTGTATTCTCCTCCTTTTCATTTATTCATATTAGTGAGACAATATAAATTACCTTGGCTAATCTCTGACTCTGGTCAAAGTGACAAAGTACACTACCAGTCACAGGTAGTACAAAATAAAACAAACTTACAAAAACAAGTTACATAACAAGTCCTTCACATAACATCCATACATTATACAATAAATTATAGACATTATTAGGGCAAGGCACGTCCTCATACCACTATTACCAAGACAATTCATAGAAGAGTTTTCTAATGTGCCTCTTACATGGTTAAGTTTCAAATTAAACAATTTAGATTTAAGGTTAGGGTAGGCGAGTATGCTTTTTTACTTCGATCATGAGCTAACTAGTTTGAATTGCTTGCAACATTTTCTGATGTCCTGTAAATAGGATTGTACTCAATGGCAAAAAATCATTTAATTCTGCAAGAATCACATTTTCTAGTCATTTTACCCCAAACATTTATATCCTAACAAAAATAAATAAAATACTGGACACTGGTCTTTGAAAAGATGTTGTTAAGCTACTGTATTACCAACTTTAATCCACAAATATAAGTGTCATGGTTAGAGTCCTTGAGTCAGTGCAGCAGTACTAAACCAAAATGACTAAACATTTTCCTACAAATGACCTGACATGATAAAATTCCTAGAGAGACATAGTTATTAGGTTATTTTGCAGTACTCTTCATCACATGTACAAATTCTGTGATAGAGGCTCAGCTCGTCAGAGACAGCTGATCCCTTGCCCTTGTTTTGTCTCCTCTTCTACTTTCCTCATCACATCACACTCCTGTCCTTCTGTTCTCCTCCCCCGAGCTTGACTGTCCCTCCTGTCTCACCTTTTCTCTTCTCTCTCTCCTCAATGCTTCATACCTGGAAGGTCCCAGGTCTTTCCGTGAGATGTTCTATATTCTGCAGAGCGCTTGTGGCAAGAACTGTTCCTCAGAAGGTATCTCACTTCCACTACTGCTCTATGCTGCCTTCTGTCCACTTCTTTTCCTTTTCCTTCTTTTTCTCTCTCTCTTTTTTGGCAGTCATTGTCACCCTTTGTGCTTCTCATTGATGCTGCTACTGTATTCCTGTGATTCCCTGTTAGGATGAATGGAGTAAACCACACAGACCGTCAGTCTCAGTGGATGTGTGTTTTTTGTGTTTGTGTTTGTGTTATCCTCTGTCTGTGTCTGTGCATGTGTGTGTACATTTCACATTAATGGACTACTGTATGTTGCAGCCAAGGTTACTTGAAGGGATGAAGGTTTGGTAAAAAGGTATCACAACCTTTTTATCTGCTCCCGTAGCAACAACCCCCGGGTTACCTCAGTGACAGCTCAAATAACCTGATGTTAGCAGCACCTGTACACACATTCCTTAAGGAAATGATGTATGCTCGCATGTAGCAGTTTTCAAAGGCAAGTTCACACATGTACACAAATCTTCCACTATGTGCTGATCCATTAGCTAAATTAATGGATCAGCACTTGACTGCTAGGCAGCAGGTTTGGGACTGAAGAGGTGCAACACAGCCTCCAGGACCCTGCATCCACCCACAGTGCTTGAAACCCAACACACACCACCCTGTACCCAGCTGCCTGCATGCAACACCTCACACCCAGCAAGTGCAAAGGAAAAATTGTAACTGTGTGAATGTAGGAAGTGCTACTTGAAGCAGATGTGGGAAGGAGGGCAGAGATAATTGGAGAGAAAGGAAAAGAAAAAAAAGGTTTTTTTTTAAAGAATGAATAGAGGTGCAGATCAAAACAACAAGAGTGGTTTATATTGTAGGTGGAAGCAAAGAAAGGCAGGAGTGCACCCCTATTCGACATGTGAGGTGTCAGCATGATGCTGAAGTGTCCTACAGTACCATTTAATCCACACACAAGCTCTGAAAATGTATGGAAATTGCACTTTGTTGAGCCACCAGAGTAAAAAACTCATTTTAGACTCTGAGTGTGTAAAAATGCAGGGTATCATGTGCTACACATAGCTCACAGAGTCTGGGTGGATTTTTATATTTGTAAAATCGTACAGTATGCGTATGTGTCTTTGCAAGACTGTGGCGAGGATTGTTGTTATGATCAGAAAGAGAAAGCAACAGAAGAGAAAGAACATCTGTGTGATAGAAAAGAGTGCTCAAACATTTTACACACAAACAGACACACCCAGATTTAAATAGCAGAATGCATGCACACAAACACACCACATCCTCTAAATACACAACAGTGCTCCTTTTACTGCTAAAACTGCTCATGCCCCACCCAGCAGGCTGAGCCCAACAGACAGACACACACAGTGGACCACCTACACACCCACACAGACGTACATTTGCACAGAGTTCCATGGAACTGCTAGCAACTAATCCAAACATTTCCTGAACTTTTGTAACACTAACAATAAAAGTCACAAAATCAGTTAGTATTATATTGTTTGCTGTGTGTTGATACATTAGCAATTAACTCTAATTTAGTGAAAAAACTATAGGTATATAAACTGTGTGACATTCAAATGAATGACATTTCTAAGTATATACTACAAGCTTATTTTAAAGATAAAAAAATAAATATATACCGTATGTCCTTGTTAGTCTAAAAATGAAATGCTTCTGATTTCTGTTTTTTTTGTGTGTGTGTGTGTGTGTGTGTGTGTGTGTGTGCGTAGGTAGGATAAAGCACAGCCAATGAGTATAAACTCAACTTTAGGCAGTTAGTGGAAAATACTTTTAGAACAGAGGAGAAGCCGCCCATTCTTTGCGGAGTGTTGGATTTTCTCTCTCTGTAATTTGGCAACAGCAGACGAGAGGCTTTTTCTGGTCTCAGTAGGGTTCTTGGCAAACCCCTTCCTTCCTTATGTTCTAAATGAGGATGATTAGGTTGGATGGCAGACGCGGCTCTTTCAAGCTGCCTGTGATCACAGTTTGGTTTAGCTTCCTTCTTTCTCTTTACACTTGATCATTAATATTTTGTGGAGAACAGAGCAAACAGCACAGCACAGGTTATTCAACCCAGCTTAAAATCTCTCAATTATTTGCCTCATAGATCTGTTTAAACCACTGTGATCAGTAAAACAACATCATCACATATGTATAGAGAAGTCAGACATTCATCTCTTGGGGTGAACACCAGACTCTGTCAGGACTGTTGACCATCTGGTTAAAAGCTCAAGTTAACAGCCTGAAGTTATTATTGGTTTCTGTCATGTGTAACAGCTGAATATGTGTCCATAACCTGGGCCACTGTTTACTGGATTTCTTTAAGCATTTTACACTAAATACATACATATTTCATATTCTCTGTAGGTCATGAATGCCATGCAGTAAAACGGAGAATGGAGATTAGTTGCTTTCAGAAGATTTTGTTGATTAAGGTGTATGATTTTATGGATCATGTAATGTTTGATTTTTTTTCTAAATCAGGCTTTTTCTAGTGGCGTTATCTAAGAAAAAAAACCTATGGGTGACAGCAGATTTCATTCTAGTAAGTTAAATATTTTACACTTACAGGCTTTTTGAAAATATTACTACATTGCAAATGGAATGGTCTCAGGATGCTTTTGTTACTGTGTGCTGTATTCTGAAAATAAAAACTTGAATAGCCATAATAACCTGGGGGTTACAAATATATCATCAAATTATTTGCCTATCTTTGTTTAAACATGTTATTTGCTGGTATTTTATGTTTTAAAGGTTTTCAACAGGCCACATCAATAGAATTCCTTCCTATTCAGCTTACACAAACTGTTTGCAAAAGTGCTCATTGATTAAGGTAGTCACAACAACAGTACTCCTTCAGGTCTGCACCTTCATTGAATGATTCATTTTGTTTAGGCATTGAACAGATGAGTGCAGACTGACTCACCCATCAGGAGCTTCATCTATAAGCAGTGTCAGTGTAAGAGAGCTGCTGAGGAGTGTGTTATTATTGCAAACTGCTTCACTGCAAGTACTGTGAGTAGAGATGAGCCTGAATATCACTGGGATGAAGCTGAGTTGTTGCAGACAAAAAGAGGATATAAAGGCATGTGTTGCTGGGTACACACATAAACACACAGTACACTTTTATTAGACAGAGATGCCACTGAGGAATCCCTTTGAGTCTGCTCTACACATGTGCGCATGCAGTCATCGCAGACACACACCAACAGAGACATCCACTCATGTAGACAGCAGATCATGACAGACTTGTTTATAACACCTACAACACTCCCTGTCCAGTCAGTCTAAACGAAGCTTTTAATTCTTGGTGCGTGGTGAGACGTGGTCACCATCACAGCTCCACCTACACATCAGTCCTACCTTTTCTTCTGTCGCACCGATACTGTGTCGGGAGACATCATTAGGCCTCCCCATCATGATCTCACCTAAATCAACATTACCAGTGAACTTTTTTCTGCAAACACACGTATACAGTGAGCTCTCCCTCCATTTGGTTTGAATTTATTTTTCTGCAAACAAACTCCCTCCATTTGGTTTGAATTTATTTTGTGTATATGAGTGGAGTTATGTGCTTCTGCTCCACAAAGAAGTCAGATCCAACACAACTAGTCACTATGTTGTCAATCTCACACTGGTTTCCCTTCAAACTATAATCACTGGGCTGGGAGGATCATTTGCCTTTCAGAACACAAATGCTTGAATGGATGTCCAGTCAAACACAAAAACACATATGTTTAACTTGTATGTGCTGTACATTTCAAATGTAATAACCATGTGTGCTGTGCAGACATTCATAGAAACACAAACTCACAAAATGTTTACATTATTGGTGCTGCATGCATGGCCAGTGCTCATGCCTCATTGTGTTGCTGTGATCCCATGCTTTTGACTGTTGGTTTGCAGCTGTGTGTGTGTTTGTGTGTGAGGGATAGGGGGCTTTACCCTGGCAACAGTCATCCTTCCTTTCTCTACATCATTGCATATTTCAAGGCAAATCACTGAAGAGTGTATGTGCAGCAGTGGGCTCCAGTCATGTGCTGTTTGTGACCATTATAATCACTGTTTACTGATTAGATAGTACAGGTTGTTTGGAAAACAACCAGTTTTCTACTGTATATGCAATATTAAAAAAAAAAAATCTAATTTCAGCACATGGTTCCACATGACTGAAAACTATTACTCAGTAAATATAACCGTCTGGCTCGTGTGAAGGTGTGTATTCACATAGTTATCATACATGGTGTGTGTCCAGAGTATGTGTTATGATTAACCCTGTGTGCCCCTCCCTCCTCCTGTTCGATTTTTTTCCTGTGGAGCAGGTGGAAACAGTGACAGTGTTTTTGATGTAGAGAAGGCTGTGGGCACCATCATCATCGCCAGGCCTCTGGATGCTGAGCAGCACTCTTTCTATAACCTGACGGTGCAGGCCACAGACGGCACCAATACTGCATATACCCAGGTACCAAGTTTTCATTGTTGGCTGGGTTGTAACTGTTTTGGGACAAGTTATAATGTTAATGCATCAGGTACCACAGAGGAAGGCTGTGACTACTCCAATAGGGCAGTAGAGAGTAGGACTGAGTTAAAAGGATGAAAAAGTACTAACTATGATCGTTTGTCTATGAGTCCATTCATTAACTCTACAAACTTGTCCTTGAGGGGGACTGGAGCCAATTCCAGGTAACAATGGGGGAGAAGCAAGGTACACCCTAGATAGATCACCAGTCCATCACAGGGCTGACACATAGAGACAGACAAGCATTCACACCTATGGGCAATTTAAAGTCACCAATCAACCTAAGCTGTATGTCTTTGGACTGTGGGAACAAGCTAGAGAACCTGGAGGAAACCCATGCAGGCACAGGAAGAACATGCACAGGCCACACAGAAAGGCCTTGGTTAGCCAGCAGGTTTCAACCTGGAGCCTTCTTGCTGTACTGCACCATGGTATTTCTTATTTGAGCAGTATGCTAACCAACAGGTATGTTAATCCAGTTTTATCCAGTTCCACTTGTGGCCTGACCTGGCCCTCCTCATTCAAAAACACCATCCATAAATGATGACTGGATCACAAAAGCTAAGCTTTTTTTTTATCACAAATTAACTGCGTTATTGAGGATATGTAAGAAACAATATTACTCTAAAGTATTAGAGGATAATAAAAATAACATGAAAGGTACTTGGAATATATTAAATAAATTGATTAGAAACAGTACCAGCATGAGTAACTACCCTCAATATTTTATGGACAATGATACACCGGTCAACAGATTGGAGGATGTAGTAGATAAGTTTAATAGGTTTTTTGTGAATGTTGGTCCTGGTTTAGCAAGAAGCATTTGTACAGATGATACATCCGTCACTATAAATAACAATACA
>NW_018128094.1:1570132-1572594 GCF_001952655.1 Monopterus albus
AAAAATTCATGCTATACGTACAACCAAAAAAAGATTTTGTATTTCCATAAGTGGGGTAAAACTATGGAATAATTTAAGTGTGGACATAAAAAATAGTAATAGAATTGACGAGTTTAAACATAAATATAAAGGTATGTGTCAATCAAGATATATGCAATAACAGGCTCAATGATTAATTAGATGAAACATTGTGGGTGTGGTGTATGAATGTTAACACTTTGTAATAGTATATTACTTGTGTGGTGTAGAAGATAATTGTTTAAGAATGTAATTATGTAAGAATGTTGTCACTGTTATAATTTTTTAGGATAATACTTGTGTGGTGTTGAAGAGAATTATTTACTGCTTGCAAACCAATGATGGTAAGATGATGTCATGGGGTAGGACTGGATAAGTCTGACTTCTTCCTACTCCTTTCAAGCATGTACTAGGTATAAGCAAATTGATATTGGATTATGTGTAGAATTTTGTGTGTTGTCATATCAACTGTCTTTACATGCTTGAAAGAATAAATTAAATCAAATTAAATCAAAGACCCAAGGTGTACTGAACAAGAAAAAGAAAAAGGCAAATGGTTTACTGAATAATGTTTTTATGCTTTACAGCATAATCAAAACACTTTCATACTGCTTGCCCACTCACACTCCCAGGCACACACACACACAGACCAGTAGAATAGTCATCAGAATCAGTGTCTTGCTCAAAGACACTTAGAGATGTGGACCTGAGAAGCCGGGAATCAAACTGCCAACCCTCCATTTAAGAGACAACCCTGTCTACCTCCTGAGCCACAGCTGGCACAAAAACTAAGGGAAAAATACATTTTCCTTAATGATTTGTAGTTTAAAATGTACTTACTAAACAGCAGGATTCTGGAAGGGATCACTAATAATAACTGACTACATAAAGATGTCAAATAAAATCTCTCATATAATTGTTAACATTTGTCACATTTCTGTGCACTTGTACATTTCAGCCCAATGTATTACATCTTCATTAAATCCTATCTTATAAAGCCTATAAAGCTGATAGACACTGTGTCAGAGATGTTTTGATCTGACTCTGTAGTCGCTGCTGAGGCCACAGTTTGTGGAGGTGTTAAACTCAGGAATTCAGCTGACAATATAACACACTGTTGACACATGGTGTCCATGAAGTGCAGCCTCCAAGTTGAACCCACACCTCTCTTACACACTGTTAATACATGTTAGCTGTTGTCTCAGGTTATAAAGGCACGTGCTTTTTGTAATTTTGCTTGTCGTCCTGTCAGAGTGTTAGTAACACTTTTTGATTGACATGTTTTGATGCTTTTTTTTTCCAGTTTCACGCATACATAATACTCCATATTTACATAAACATACAGAGACATGCAAGTACACACCTGTAAGACAGTGGAGACGCTCCCAGATGGACTGTCACTATGACATCAAGCTGCTAGGGCATATTTCCACGTTTAAACAGAAGGCCAACTGCTGTAGCGCGGTTTAAATGTAAACTTGCCACCTAGCAGTAGGCGCTGTTTCCCTCATTACTCTTTATGTTTTCACTAGGAATCAGTGCTAATCTCAGACTCCTTTTTCTGCATGTTGTCACTTTCTTTCCCCACTAAGTCCTACTCTTGCTGCTGTTTTGTACTTTGTGGTCATTACAAGGTTCAGGTGATGTATATTGCCAGGGGTGTAGTCAGTTTGCCATTATTGTGTCTTTCTGGCTGCATCACACTGCCTCACTTACCTGTCTACAAGAACTCTGTAGCCATGTATTTTTTAGTGTTGACACAATGACCTGAAGAAATTTTGATCTCCTTCGAGGTATTGACTGTGTTGCAGCTATTCATACAGTGAGGAACAGAAGAATTTGAACACCCTGCGATTTTGCAAGTTCTCCCACTTAGAAATCATGGAGGGGTCTGAAATTCACATTGTAGGTGCATTCCCACTCTGAGAGACAGAATTTTTAAAAAAAATTCAGGAAATCACATTGTATGATTTTTAAAGAATTTATTTGAACATAAGTATTTGACCTGAGAAAATCAGTGTTAATATTTGGTA
This sequence comes from Monopterus albus, assembly GCF_001952655.1. Classification (NCBI taxonomy): domain Eukaryota; kingdom Metazoa; phylum Chordata; class Actinopteri; order Synbranchiformes; family Synbranchidae; genus Monopterus; species Monopterus albus. The sequence continues at coordinate 1,572,184 of NW_018128094.1, forward strand.
CAGAAACCTTTGTTTGCAATTACAGAGGTCAAACATTTCCTGTAGTTCTTGACCAGGTTTGCACACACTGCAACAGGGATTTTGGCCCACTCCTCCACACAGATCTCCTCTAGATCTGTCAGGTTTCGGGGCTGTCGCTGAGCAAGGCGGAGTTTAAGCTCCCTCCAAAGATGTTCTATTGGATTGAGGTCTGGAGACTGGCTAGGCCACTCCAGAACCTTAATATGCTTCTTACGGAGCCACTCCTTGGTTATCCTGGCTGTGTGCTTCGGGTCGTTGTCATGTTGGAAGACCCAGCCACGACCCATCTTCAATGCTCTGACTGAGGGAAGGAGGTTGTTGCTCAAAATCTCACAATAAATGGCCCCATTCATCCTCTCCTCAATACGGTGCAGACGTCCTGTCCCCTTC
>NW_018128094.1:1572664-1591985 GCF_001952655.1 Monopterus albus
AACAGGTCTTTGAGAGCCAGAATTCTTGCTGTTTCTCAGGTGTTCAAATACTTATGTTCAGCAGTGCAAGACAAATAAATTCTTTAAAAATCATACAATGTGATTTCCTGAAATTTTTTTTTGAATTCTGTCTCTCAGACTGGGAATGCACCTACAATGTGAATTTCAGATCCCTCCATGATTTCTAAGTGGGAGAACTTGCGAAATCGCAGGGTGTTCAAATACTTCTGTTCCTCACTGTATGAAAAGTGACAGAAGAAGTGGGTTTCAGATGCTGTTACATTTGACAAGCCCTTTATTTGAAGCACTAGGGATAGTTCTACCAATTTATCAAGACACTGACCTCAGAGCTGTCCATGTAGCCAGGAATATGGTTGTCCAGTGAGTTTTTGATTCATGCAGCCCATCACCTCATCAGTTGTAGCCTACAATTCAAAATGCAATCCAAAAAGTCATTTGGAAGGCTGTTATGGGAACCCATAAAAAAAAAAACACAAAAGCACTATAACCACTTGTAGTAATTGAGTCAAATATATAAAGATACATTAATTATTAAACATTAATACTCAAAGGATCTTAAGGGATAACTAATTTATTATAATCTGGGACTCATTTTTATAGATTACTTATCATTCCATCAGTGGTGATAATATTGTACTCACCAGGGCTTATTGCTGAGACCTTGAAACATGGTATCATCACTAGAAAGAGGTCAGCTAAGAAACATGATTCATCCATTAGGCAGATGATAAGCAAACCCCAAAGTTAGTATCTGCAGCAGAGCTACGATACATACACATGCAGCAGCTGGAGCTATACCATAGTTGCATGGTGGCAACCACAAAGAGACTGAAAGCACTGTAATCATCTTAGGCTTTGTGTGTTTATCCTACAGGTTTCTAATGCTAAAGAAATTTGAAAAATACCCCAGTAATCATTTTCTTTACATTCACAGAATAGAGTGCAAGCGTTATAGACCATTTAAAGTAGGTTTCAGTATAAGTTTCCCGAAGATTTTGACAGTGACAATTTGTGATATAGTTCCAACAGTGACTTAACCATTAGACAGTAGTCTCTAGTCCCATAATTCACTGAGTGACAAATTCACCTGCCCCATTCTTAATTATAATATATTGGCCCTGTGAAAGTCTTTAAGGAAGGCAGCTCCCTATTAAACATGTATATGTATTCTTCTGGCTTCCGTTCTTTCCAGCATAGAAGAATAGTTATTTCATCTGATAAACAGCCCAAGGTCTATAGTCTTTTAACAGAAGAAAATGTGCTAATAGCAGGACATTCCTACAGAAGATGGAATAATATTCTGCTATTGCCATAGTTAATCCACCATAGGTCTTGAGTGTAATCTTCTGAATCGTATACTATATAATTCGGTATCTAACAATTAGGTTATCGGGTAGCCAGTGACTAAATTACTTATTTAGTTTTATTTTAGATATTACTAATTTATTTATATTACTGAATTTAATTGCTAAATTCAAGAAGTTGTTTGATCAAGTACGAAACCAGGTAGTGAGACTTCATAAGGATGGAAGAAGGTAGAACAGCATCAGTAGCTACTGAATACAAGCTGAAACACAGTTGCAGCAGTGATTAGGAAGCGCCATACTGCTGATAACAGAAGGCACAATGGAAATCCTTGAAAAATGTTGCCATACATAGTTAATTATTTACACAACCTTGCACTGAAAAACAGATGCATATGTGCGTCTAATGTGGTACAAGGATTATTTGTGGAAGTTGTTTCAATAGCAGCTCAGACAGCGTAAAGGGCAGTGCATGACCTCGGCCTCTACAGCTGGTGTCCAAGAAGAACACCACTGCTCACAGAACAGCACAAAACTGCAATATTAAACTTTGCCAGGGGCATCTCTTCCAGCATAGCTATATCACATGCAAGTGCCTATAATACACCAAGAATGTATACCTTTTTAATTACACATAAAATTTACATTTGAAATTTTTAACACATAGAAAGTCACCTTTGGCTTTTCCCGTTTAGGGGTCGCCACAGTGAATCGTCACACTGACGACTCGCATGTTGACATTTGGCATGTGTTTTACGCCAGATGCCCTTCCTGACGCAACCCTGATTCGAATCCAGGCTGCAGCAGCAAGAGCACTGCGCCTTAACCACTAGCCTACCAGGGACGGCCTTGAAATTTTTAATACATATACTGTATAAAAGCCAACATCATAGGCATAATTCAGTGTGGCTGCCTACAACTCCTTGCATCCAGTATAAACTCAACTGAAGACACTGCCTGTTGGGTTTGTCTTTCATGTTTCATCCTCCTCTACCTTGCTTCCTTTCAAAAGCCTGCCCATCACTCTGCCCAGACTTAATCTCCTCTTCCTCATGCTAGTCACTAGCCAGACTCCACCAGATCCTGACCCCCTTTTCTCCCTGCTTAGCTCCTCACTGCAGCAGCAGACTGTGTCCTGCTGTCCCTGGCTTTCAGCCTTAGCCCTTTACTTAAACCAGGGTTTGTGTTCAGCCACCCTTGCCCTGAAAATCTAAAGTGGCCAGACAGCGACACTAATAAAACACATTTTACAATAAGTATGTGTACAGAGATTTCTGAGACATTTGTGAGGAAAAGGTTTTGTGACACTTGAAAAATAAATCTGGGGAATTCTTTTTAAGCAGCATAGATACCACAAGGTGACTTTCAAGAGTCAGTCATCTCAGCACATTGCTCAGTCATATTTGAGACTGTGTTACGGATGTGCAGCTCTTTCACACCCTGCTGATATACAGTATAGGGAGCTTGTAACACCTTACTAAATGTTTAATATATTTCACTACTCAGTGGCTAAATTTGTGCATTCATATGCACATCATTCACTTTCTTCTTATCTATTGTCTCTTTGTTGCATCATACTGCTACAGTGTAGTCTCCCCAGTGGGGCTGATAACACTGAAGATATTCCATTTTCAAGTTCTTGCCTTTTCTGTGTTTTCTGTCTGCTCCCAACCTGTCTGTCTCTGCATCACCTCCTGTGTTTTCCTGACTCATGCTGGGCTTCATCACCAGTCATCTGTGAATCAGGAATTTTCCATGAGTCATGACACACACCAACCACTAACACTCTGCATGACTTCTCTGCAGTCTGCACAATGACACACATTCAATTCATTTTGGTTCAACATACAGTCTGTTACATAATGCCAATGATGCTAAAGATAGCACAGTATAGTGATATGAGTGATAAAGTTGAACTCTACATGAATGCACAATACAAATTTACTTTGCTTCTATGAGTGAAAATGCTAATTGTAGTAACTCAACTTAAAAAAAATAACTTTGATCTGAAATTTAACTATCACAAACTTTTCAAAGAGGGCAACTTAGTTGTGTACAACTACCCTTTTTGTCCCTCTGGAGGTGAAAAATCTCAGTCATCATTGGGCTGATACAGCAAGGAACTGGTCAAACCAGGCTGCTATAATAGTAGTTTGAACCAAACAAAGGCGAGTGCTTCATTCCGCTGCTGTTTACAGAAACATCTGATCCTCTTTACCCCATCTGCCAGCAGCCATTGTTTATGGGAAGAGATTTAAAGATAAGAAGCCACCTCAACCTGTCCGCCCAAAGTATATTTCTGTAAAAGCCTTAGTTACAATATGATGACAGAAAAACTGAGAAATGAATTCACAACTCAGTGCCCTACAAAATACATGCACAAATAATCGATATTGCAAATACTGTATGTTTAGTAATAAATGTAATTCTGCTCAAATTAGATTACGGTATTAACTTGAGTATGAAACACTGTTGTTCAGCATATCTGCAAAACATTCACTCATAACATAGCATGCTCATATTGAAAATATCTGCAAATGTTCATATACAGTATCTCCTTGACAAACAACTCTGCTTCATAATAAAGCTCAGAGACTGACAACGCTCACCCTTCTGCTCCCTTTCTCTTTGTCAATGCCCATCATGTTCTAGGTTCACATCACTGTTATGGACAACAACGACAATGCTCCCATCTTTTCCCAACCAACCTATGATGTCACGATTTCTGAAGATACGCCTGCTGATACTGAGGTGGTCCAGGTTCTGGCATCAGACCATGATGAGCATTACCGGCTGACCTATTCTGTGCAGAGTTCCATAGACCCCAGCAGCATGCGACTGTTCCGCATTCACCCTGACTTGGGCACCATCTACACTACTCAAAGGCTGGACCATGAGGCCTGTGCCCAGCACATCCTCACTGTCTTAGTAAGACACATTTTGGTCTAGGATGACTTATTATGGCCTGAAGCTCCACGTATCACTGTCTCTGCTAGACACTTACTGTACATGTAATATGTTATGCTGCCACTCTTTGAGCACCTCAGTATTCCACTGAGAGGGCCCAGTCTTGCCTGCATTGTTTAGAGATTCAGAGCTCTATTTTCCTGCCAGCACATTTTCTGCGTTGGCTCAGTCACACTCGTTATGCAGTTTTCCTCAGGTGCATGGCCACTTTTTTTGCACATTGGTGTGTTTGGTATTCTCCTGCCATGAATGAATGCACTTATGCTGAGATGGGAGGAGAGGTGCAGTTGAGGCCATGTGTATGCTAATTAGGCAGTACAGTGCAGTTTCTGTGTTTTTTTTTTTTATTGTAATTACACATACTCGGGATCAGAATCAGTTTTAATCATCAAGTATGTTGAGCATACATGGAATTTGTCTAAGGCATAGAGGCTCTCATTGTGTTTTAGGCAGTTCGGGGATGGGGGGAGGGAGGAGGAGGAGAGGCAATGTTCATGAATAATATATACATTTTGAGCTATCAGACTGTTGCATGTAGTGGTACTATTTACAATTATTGCACTGCAGTAGTTGCTGAGTCCTGTTGCTTAAGTTATAGTTACCTGTTCATCAGTGTGATGGCATGAGGGAAGAAACTGTCCTTGTGTCTGGTTGGTGTGGCATACAATAACTTGTAGAGCTGTCCAGAGGGGAGGAGTTCAAACTGTCAGTGTCCAGGATGTGAGGGGTCTGCAGGAATCTTCTCTGTCCTCCTTTTGACCTGTGAGCTGTACAGGTTCTCGATTGAGGTCAGGCTGGCACCAGTGATCTTTTCTGCCATGTGGACTCTGTTCCTGTCCTGTTTGGTTAATGAAGTAAACCAGAGAGTGATAGCTGAGTAGATAACAGACTTCATGATTCTTCTGCAGAACTATATCAGCAGCTCCTGAGGCAGGTCAAACTTCCTGAGCTGGTGCAGGAAGTACATTCTTTGCTGTGCCTTTTTTCATGATGGTGCTGATGTCGGACATCCACTTCAGGTTCTGGGAGATTGTGGAGCCCTGGAACTTGAAGGACTCTACTGCTGATAAAGTGCTGCTCCTCCTGAAATCCACTGTCATCTCCACTGTTTTGAGCATGTTCAGCTCCAGGTTGTTGTGACTGCACCACAGGGCCAGCTGTTCAATTTTCTGTCTGTATGCCAACTCGTCCCTGTCACAGATGAGACCGATCACTGTTGTGTCATCTGCGAACTTCATGAGTCTAATAGAGGGGTCCCCTGGGGTGCAGTTGTTGGTGTATAGAGAGAAAACCAGCGGGTAGAGCACACATCCTTTATGTATGTAGAATCCACTTCCCCTCAGTTTTCATAGCCAAAACTATTGGCACCCCTGCATTTCTGTCAGATAACGTCTCCCAGAAAAACTGCAATTACAAATTCTTTGGTGTTCTCTTGTTTATATCTTTTGTTTGCATTGGAACAACACAAAAAAGCAGAGAAAAAGCCAAATCTGATCCATTCCACACAGAACTCCAAACATGGACTGGACAGAATTATTGACACCTTTTCAAAACCATCAGAAATAGTTGTATTTCAAGCAGGTGATGCTCATTTAATTTGTAATGAAACTCACCTGTAGCAACCAACAGGTGCTGGTGATATAGAAATCACACTTGCAACCAGTTAAAATGGAGAAACGTTGACTTAACCTTTGTGTCGTGTGGACCACACTGATGATAGAGTAAGATCTCTGGAGATCTTTCTTTTCCTGTGTGGACAGAAATTTAAAAAATAGATGACAGATTGCAACGAAAGATTGTTCAAATAGTGGATAAACAACCTTGATCAACTTCCAAACAAATTCAAGCTGACCTGCAAGCACAGGGTGCAACAGTGTCAGCTCGCACTATCTGTCACTATCTGAACAAGGGACGCTATGGTAGGAGACCCCGGGGGACCCACTGCTGACACAGACAAAACCTGACAAAACTTACCTGAGGAAGCCACAGTCCTTCTGGGAGAATGTCCTGTAGACAGATGAGACTAAAATAGAGCTTTTTGGTCGAGCACAACATTCTACTGTTTTCAAAAAAAGAAATAAGGCCTTCAAAGAAAAGAACACGTCCCTACAGTCAAACATGGTGGAGTTTCACTGAACACTGGCATTATGTGTTTTGGAGTTCTGTGTGGAATGGATCAGTTTTGGCTTTTTTCTCTACTTTTTTGTGTTGTTCCAATGCAAACAAAACAAATAAACACAAGAATACCAAAGAATTTGTGATTGCCACAATTTTCTGCAGGGGTGCCAATATTTTTGGCTATGACTATATATTGACATATACTGTATATACAGTATGTACTGTATGTATCTGTGTGTGTGTGTGTGTGTGTGTGTAATTGCTGTGTATAAAGCTAATACTGAACTAAAGATATTTGTGCAATAAATGGCACATCCTATACTTCAACTGCTTGATAAATGCTATACTAAGTAATATTATACTTGTATACTATAACTGTTTTATATTATACCTATATAGAATATACTATGCATAGTAATTGATTTATCTTTCCATATCAAGGAATTGTTTTGTTTCAAATATAAAAGGTCATAAATTCAAGAAAGTTCAATAACAAAGGACACAGGTCAGACATCTGTGGTTGTTATACTCTTAGTAGATACTGACCTTGAGTATAAGAGAATAAGAGCCCTCAGAGAGTAGACCATGAGGAATACCTTTTTATGATTGCTGTTTTTTCTGTTTTCTCCACAGGTGAAAGACCAAGAGTTCCCATACAGAAAGAACCTAGCTCGTGTGCTAATAGAGGTGGAAGATATAAATGACCATGTACCCATTTTTACCAGTGCTCTCTATGAAGGCTTAGTCTATGAGTCAGCAGCAGTGGGCTCAGCTGTGATCCAGGTCACTGCCTTGGACAAAGACAAAGGAGAGAACGCAGAGCTACACTATTCTATTGAAGCAGGCAGGCACCTCTGACAATTAAATGCTTAATTTTGCATGTTGTATGTACCCTTTAAATAATTGAATTTAAATGAGTTCTTGGCCAATAGCATTATTAATCTTTGTTTTTAATTTTTCAACAGGGAATACTAGAAATACGTTCCATATTGAGCCAGTTTTGGGCATCATCACTGTTGCACGAGACCTGGACTTGTCCAGCATCGGACATTATGTTCTCACTGTCAGAGTCACTGACAATGGCTCCCCTCCTCTGTCCACCACCACTATAGTTCGTATTGTTGTCACCCTCTCTAATAATGCTGGCCCAAAGTTCCCACAGCCTGAATACCAAGCAGAGATTACAGAGAATGTGGTGGTTGGAACCTCTGTCACCACAGTCAGTGCAGTCAGCCAGTCTACCCTTACTTATGACATCAAGCAGGGCAACACCAATCATGTGTTTCAAATAAATCAGTACAGTGGAGTGATTACTACTCAAAAGCCTCTAGACTTTGAAAGTACAGCATCTTACAGCCTGATAGTCCAGGCTACCAACATGGCTGGCATGGCATCCAATGCTACTTTGTTAATCCAGGTAGTGGATGAGAATGACAACCCACCAGTGTTCCAGCAGCTTCACTATCATGGTAGCATCAGTGAGGCAGCACCAGTCAACAGTGTGGTCTTGAACTCAGATGATTCACCACTCGTAATCAGGGCCATTGATGCTGACCATAACCAAAATGCTCTGTTGGTCTACCAGATTGTTGAGGACACAGCAAAAATATTCTTCACAGTGGACTCAGGAACTGGCTCCATCAGAACCATTGCTAATCTAGACCATGAGACATTTGCCACCTTTCACTTCCATGTTCATGTGAGGGACAGTGGCATACCACAGTTGACAGCAGACAGTCCAGCTGAGGTCACAATACAAGTGATTGATACAAATGACTCACCACCTCACTTCACCCAGAATGCTTATGAAACAGTCCTGCTACTCCCTACCTATGTGGGAGTAGAAGCTTTGCAAGTTTCAGCCACAGACCCTGACAAAGATGTCCATACAGAACTCACTTACTCTCTGGCTGATGGAGTACTGGAACATTTTGCCATCAAACCTTCTAGTGGAATCATTATAGTCAAAAACATCAACTTCTCCAAAGAACGTTTCCGCTTCAGTGTCAAAGTTTCAGATGGGAAATTCTCCAGCACAGCACTGGTGACCATTCTCATCCGAGAAACTCTAGACTCCGGCCTCAGCTTCACCCATAACCTTTACACTTCCTCTATTCAAGAGAATGTATCAAATATCAGCAAAGTGGCTGTGGTCAATGCTGTGGGAAACCGTCTCAATGAACCACTGAAATACACATTGCTGAATGCTGGGGCATGCTTCACAATCCGCCCAACTTCTGGTGTGATCCAAACCACAGGTATACCCTTTGACCGTGAAGAGCAAGAGTTCTATGAACTGATTGTTGAGGCAAGAAGGGAACATGACCTTTTGCATGTGGCCAGAGTTATGGTTAGACTCCAAATTGAGGACATAAATGATAATGCCCCTGTGTTTGTTGGACTTCCTTATTATGCAGCTGTTCAAGTAGAGGCTGAGCCAGGATCACCCATTTTCAGGGTTATGGCCATCGATGGTGACAAAGGGATTAATGGACAGGTGTCTTATTATCTCAAAGATGATCATGGTCACTTTGAGATCAACCAGCAAACAGGTGGTCTAAGCCTCAAGAGGGCTTTTGAGTCTGACTTGTCCAGTATGGAATACCAGATGGTGATATATGCCAGAGATGGCGGTTATCCACCTCTCTCTTCTCATATAGAGTTTCCCATAACTGTTGTTAACAAAGCCATGCCTGTCTTTGACAAATCATTTTATTCTGTTTCTGTGAATGAGGATGTGGCTGTACACACACCCATTCTTGGCATCAATGCCACTAGTCCTGAAGGTCAAAATATCATTTACACCATTGTTGATGGGGACCCATTTCTTCAGTTTGACATTGGTTTTGATACTGGAGTCATAAGTGTCATCCACTCTCTGGACTATGAAGAAGCAGCATCTTACCACCTTACAATCAGAGCCACAGACTATCTGACTGGTGCTCGTGCTGAGGTTGATGTTGATGTGGTTGTCCAGGATGTAAATGATAACCCACCTATCTTCCAGAAAATGTCCTACAGGGTAGTTTTGTCTGAAACTGCCATGATTGGTACTCCGGCACTTCAAGTTATTGCCACAGACAAAGACTCAGACAAGAATAATGGTGTCCGCTACCAAATCTTCTCAGATGTGCATAACAGCACAGATTACTTTCACATTGATAGTAGCAGTGGATTAATCTTGACGGCACGTATGCTAGACCATGAACTAGTACAAAAGTATGACTTCATTGTCAAAGCCACTGATAATGGCTTCCCACCACTGAGTACTGAAGTATCAGTAATAGTTGTTGTGAATGACATGAACGACAACCCTCCAGTTTTCAACCAGCTACTCTATGAAGCATATGTGAATGAGTTAGCACCCAGGGGTCACTTTGTAACCTGTGTTCAGGCCTCAGATGCTGACAACTCAGATTTTGACAAGCTGGAGTACAGCATTTTGTCAGGAAATGAAAGAATGAACTTTGTGATGGACAAAAAGACAGGAATCATTACTCTGTCCAGCCACCGTAAGCAAAGAATGGAACCTGCTTTCAGTCTCAATGTCTCAGTGTCTGATGGGGTGTTCACCGGCACTGCACAGGTTCATGTTAAGGTGTTGGGGGCCAATCTGTACAGTCCAGTGTTTGGGCAGAATATGTATGAAGCTGAGATAAGAGAGAATGTTGCTGTGGGAACCAAAGTTATACAGGTAAGTGTCAATGAAATTCAGTGAAGATTTTTTCCCCTCGTTAATATATTAGCTGCTGTTATCATAACAGTCATGTCTGTAATTACTAAGACATTTTTTAAATTCCAGGTGAAGGCAACAGATGCAGATCCTGGAGTGTTCGGTCACATCACTTATTCCTTTGTTAATGATATAGGCAAGGACCAGTTTAACATTGATGCAAGCGGTCAGATCACTTCTATAGAAAAGCTTGACCGTGAAGACCCAGCCAGTAAGGACATTATATTGACAGTGGCAGCCCAAGACTCAGGTGGACGTGTCTCCTACTGTACAGTACAGGTTACTCTGTTGGATGATAATGATAATGCTCCTCGATTCTGTGCCACAGAGTACCGAGCTTCAGTCAAATCTGATGTGGCTAAAGGTTTTTTGGTGACACAGATCCAGGCATATGATCCTGATGATGGCACTAACGCCAAAGTGACATATTCACTTTACAGTGAGGCACATGTACCTGTGGTGGACATTCTGGAGATAGATCCAGACAATGGTTGGATGGTGACTAAAGGCAGCTTCAGCCACTTGAGAAGCTCAGTATTATCTTTTTTTGTAAAGGCCGTGGATGGAGGAAATCCAGTTCGGCACTCTCTCGTGTCTGTCTACATTCACGTTCTTTCTTCAGATGCATTCATTCCTTCTTTCAGCCAACATCAATACTTACTTAACCTGCCAGAGGATACCCCAATAGGTTCAGCCATAGGGACAGTTGGCCTCAACACTCCCCATGGATCTACCTCACTCCGAGCTACTTTTGCCCTGGTTAATGGAGAGCATGAAGAAAACAACCAAGATGCAGTGTTTGTGGTTGACAAGGATACAGGTGTGATCAAGCTTGATAAGGCCTTGGACCATGAGGTGATCAGAGGATATCACTTCAAAGTCACCGCCACTGTACAACAGGCTAAACTGGATTCTGTGATTTCTGTTGATGTTGAAGTCAAAGTGCTGGATCTAAATGACAACAAACCAGCCTTTGAGGCCAACTCCTATGAGGCCACAGTAATGGAGGGAATGTCAGTTGGAACCAGAATCATTCAAATTCAAGCACTAGACCCAGACTCAGGGGCCAATGGCCAGGTAACATACAGACTTGGGGCACTGATCCAGTCAGAGGGGGACTCAGGCACATTGGCTGGGACTTTTAGCATTGACAGCAACACAGGGTGGATTTCCACACGCAAGGACCTGGACCATGAGTCCAATCCATCTTACACATTCACAGTATTGGCCTCAGACCTTGGGGAGACGTTGTCTCTTTCCAGTACCACCACTGTGACAGTGGCAGTGTCAGACATCAATGACAACCCACCCAAGTTCCTGGAGCAGCACTACTTTGGTTCAGTTCAGGAGAGTGACCCACCAGGCGAGGTAGTGGCTGTGCTGAACACCAGAGATGATGACAGCTCTGCCATTAATCGACAAGTCAGCTACCACATCACTGGTGAGTACCATTGTAAATTTATGTCACTGAATTGCAACTGTATCACCAGACAAGGTGGATGACACTGGATGATTCCTAAAACTCTGGATTATGTCCACATTTTTGTTTTATATTTGTATTTTTTTTTATTATTCATTGCCAATGATCCTGGTTACAGTTAATGCTTATTGCAGACCTTTGATGGAAATCCTGGGGTGCATGCTCATCCTCTACTCTGAACCCAACAACCTTAATTTCTACCACAGAGAGGACACACAGCCTTCTGCCCTGGCACAAAGTTTTGGTATTGGGCAGAAATCGTCCAATATAGACAGATGTCCCAGGCAGACTGCACTTTGTATTGTTGCTCATCTGCCCACAGTCATATGCTGTGTTTCCAGTATCAGAACCTAAGGAGCGCTATACCCCATATTTCCCACCAAGCATAGCCTCAGCTGGTAACGCTAATGCTTGAGGTGTGAAGATGCAGCCATTTACCCAGTCACTGACAACTGCTCTGCATGCGCACACACCCTCCCCCCACATGGTCCTGGTACTTGATTTTAGTTTCAGAATTAGTCATCTGAATTGTTAGTATTTGTTACAGCCATAAATAATCATGAGGAGAGAGGCTGTACAGTACATTATAGGTGACTCGGTATATAATTACAAAGAATGTGTATGCATGCTAATTTTTTCAAGTCTGACTGAGAAATAGATATTGAAATATGATAACATTTCAAAGCAAAATAGCATTCAACAGACCATGACATTTACCCAGCTACAGTCCCACAGGTCAAAAAAGATTTAAAGACAGCAGGATGTTAAATTCATACAGTAATCTGGATAATAGTCCAACAGCCACTGCGGGGTTTACCTAGGGAAATCAGTTTTTCCAAATATGCAGAAAAAACTTTCAATCATTATTCATGGTTATTTCTTATATACTTAGAGCATTCTGTGACATGACAAAGGCTAAAAGATACTGTATATACCAAAGGCAAAATAGGAAAACAAAAAAACGAAAAGAGGAAGGAAAGTACTACGAAAGCTGCCATTGCATTAACAGTTCTAACAGTGATAAAAGGACTGACTGTGCTGATTAGCTGTCTGCTCATTGAGTAGGTAATAATGGACTCAACTAAGGGCCGAATTCCATGCCAACCAGAGATAGAGAGCTAATGAAGGATTTTTAATAAGAAGGAAATCGTTCCTCTAATAGCATTGTAATGAGTATCAGCCACAGATGATGATGTGACCTTATAGTTGGGAACTAAAGAAGAAGGGGGCAGGGAAAAATGAGCTGCAGCTACAGACCAAGGAGAGAAAGATAAATGATAGAAATAACAAAAATGTCCAAAGCAAACAAACAAAAAAGAAAAACAAATGAGCTGTCGAAAATACTGACAAATGTGACCTTTCTCACTTCCAACCGCTTGATGCTAGTCAATATAACAGTGCCGCAGCAAATGAAGACAGGACATAGAAAAACATATCTTCTTGCTGTAAAAAGAGTGTCTTAATTTCATATACAGAGTTGATGATGCATGGGTGGATCAAGAGGAATGAACATGAAATCATATGAACTGACATAATTGTCACAGGACAGTTTTGGTGATTCTGCATCATCAACATGAACCCATGTGAGGAAATCAAATTCCAGTTAGGGCTGAACAATAAATCCTTTTGTGAGCCTGATTTAGATTCCTGTGCAATCTCAGTCTCATGTGACAATGATTCTGCCGTGTTTGCATTAGCATGGAGATGCCTTGCATCAAACTAAGCACTCCCTTTTCCTCACTAAGCTGCATTAACGCAATGTTTGAAAAACAGTTTAAAGTATGTGAGAGCAAAGTCACTGATAACCTTGACAGTCTGTGATCACACTGAATTTCTCTCATGCACCTGACTTGGTCATCGATGATGCAGTGTCCACAATTTTGTACTCACCGCTAGTTACCCATTTTGATCCACTGAAGCCTAGCCTACGTTGATCCTGTTAGCCGGATATGAGTTGAGGGGCAAAAGTTTGTGCCATAGGCCTTTACATAAAATGTATTGATTATTTAGGGTTGATAAAATTATGTTGGGTTAGATGTTTAAAAGAAGCTGCACCGTTATTCATTTTATGTTTATTGCAACCATCACTTGCCTGCATTTAGTCTATTTAATCTACCCCTTAATTAATGTAAACATATTTTTTACCCATTACGCATAATTTTTGTGGGTTACCCAATCAAGTCCTGTGTGTACTCAACCCAATACAGGACTGTGAATATAGCTGTGCTGTTAGCAAATGTTAACTAATTCAAATAAAAAGACAGCAAGGCATCCTGTGAATTTCTGGAACAACTAAGTGGGTAGTTTCACAGTGACAATAAAACCAGGCCCATGCCCACCTTGGGCTAGGTAAAGGGTTGACTTCTACCAGTGATACTAGTTAGCTAACTAGTATTGATGACAACAATAACATATGTTGATCTTGTGTTCCCCTTTTGAGATTTTGTTCCTGTTAATACTGTGTTTCTGGTAAATCCCCTCCTCAGTGGTTATGGTTAGGATAAAGTTAGGTTCAGGTTAGGGGAAACGCAAAAGCATGGTTTCAAAACAAAAAGCATTTAAAATTAGTGGGGGTCACTTGTGCACTGTGGGCAGCAACAGCAATGAAAAACAATGTAGGTGTTACAGGCGTGTGGCATAGGTACTCTCCGATACTTACAGGGATAGGAAAATTATGTTGTTTAGGGATAAGGCTGGTGACTTTTGTTTTTTTTTTTGTTATTTTCCACAAATCTCATAGATAGACCAGCAAGTAATTTGTACTCACCATAATGTCTGTGAATCCAGAGTGTGGTTTAGCTTATGTGTTTTTGTCCTAAGAGGTAATCTACCAAAATAATTCTGGAATTCTGATTCTGATTAAGCAGATTCTGATTCTTCTACCAAAATGTGTTGAGAAATGCATGTCAAGGGTTCTGCATTTGTTTAGATTAGATTAAATTCAGCTTTATTGTCATTACCCATGTACAAGTACAAGGGAATGAAATACAGTTTAGCATTTAACCAGAAGTGCAATAACAGCAGTGCAGAGTGTGCAGTATCTACAGTCTGTAAATCAGAACTAATTTTGTGATAGATATGTACAACTGACATTTACAGTTAGATATGTAGGGTAATGTCCAATATACAACAGACTTTATTGATTTAAATTACAAGTAATGGATAAAGCACATTAAGCTTATAAAACACTAGTGCAATGGGATGAAATGAATGAAATTGTGCAGAAGAAGAAGATAAGTTACATGAGTTAACAGTTCAATAGGTGTAAATAGTGCAAAGATAAATATACAGTATATGTGTGTGTACAGCACAGTGTGCAAATGAATAACAGAGCAGTATTTTGTGAGTAGAGTATGTGTAAATTAACAGATCACTTCAGTGTTAGAGGTAACAGAAGTGTATTGCATTAGTCCTGGGAGGAGAGATGAGAAGGGGTGAGGTGTGTGTAGTGGTATAAAAGAAGGCAGTGGGGGTCAATGGGGGACAGAGTTCAGTAAGGAGACAGCTGTGGGGAAGAAGCTGTTCCTGATTCTAGTGGTTTTGGTCTGGAGGCTCCTGAAGTCAAGAAGGCAAGAGGTGAGAGGAGTCTTTGAGAATGCTGCGAGCACGTCAGAGACTGTCGTCCTCGAAAGAATGTCCTTTGTCCTTCAGGTGAAGGTGGACTGCTGACTCTGGTCCACTGGAGTTGGCCCTCCTGTGTTGGGCCAAGCGTTTGTGAAGCGGCTGCTTAGTTTCACCAATGTACAAGTCGTTACACTCCTGACTACACTTAATTGTATACACCACATGACTCTGTTTATGTCTGGGTGTTTTGTCCTTCAGGTGGACCAGTCTCTGCCGCAGGGTATAATTGGGATATTGTGATTGCGAAAGATCCTTTTTAACTTCTCTGATAAACCAGCCACATAAGGGATGACAGTGTTATCCTCTCTTGTTTCTGGTTTCTCCCTGTTGGTTTTGGGCCTCTTCCTTGCTTTTGTGAAGGCCCACTTGGGGTATCCACAAGCCCTAAGGGTGTTCTGGATGTGTAGTTCCTCCTTCTTGGCCCCTTCTGCAGTTGTAGGCACTTCCTCTGCCCTGTGATTTAGAGTTCTGATGACTCCCAGTTTGTGTTGAAGTGGATGGTGTGAGTCAAAAAGCAGGTATTGTTTCGTGTGTGTAGGTTTCCGATGCCTTCAGGCTTCTGTCCCCTCCCAAGTGAACTGCACAATCCAAAAAGGCCAGACAGTCATCTCTGGCATCCTTATGATAAATGATAGTTTGGGTTTCTTGGAGAGAGAGAGGTATGCACTCTGAGGAACACATGGGAAGCTTATAGATGAATGTGTTGTTCTAATATTGTACTATTATGAGGGCTTTTAGTTGTAGTAGCTGTTTCAATGATTGTGGATCTTATTATCAGTTGCAGAGTTGAAGTACAATGGTTGAAGAATGCAGGTTCAGAGGTGGTTGTCATGTTTGCTCCTTTCTAGTATCTCTTTTATCTCACATGTTGATCTCCAAGTCCTGCAGAGTGTAAATCCTTTTGCTGTGTGGCTATTTGGTGGCATTTGTGCTCCCCAGGTGGCTTTTCAGTCAGGCACAATAAACTAAGGTCCTGGCGAGAGACAGTCTGAAATGTGAAGTGTGGATTCAGGGGTACATACTGTATTTATCAAGTGTCTCAGAGTAGGAAATCACTCCTAACTGGCCAAAGGAACTGCCAGGAGATAATGTGCTAACACTTATGTCACCCAGCTCATTAAAAGACGTTGTTGGACAAAAACTGAGTAGTTCTTGAAAGGAATGGAATACTGACAGATCATGTACAGGATGCAATTACTTCATCAACAATAAGGATACACAGTGTCTCAGTCTCCACAGAAACCAAGTCATTACAACTTTGTTATTAACAAGAAAGAAGCACCTTTCAAATGTTATAATTTGGTCTGTCAAAATGCCATTTTAACATTGAAACTTAGGTTGCATTTAAAGTACCATATTCAATAATTCAGTAAAAGTGTGAAATTTATGAAAAACCAGCTGCAAGTGTGCAAATCACCGGTTTCCCTGGATTTGCTGGAGTCTTCATTGATACACACATTATAACCACTGCATTGAGGACCTACACTATAAAGACGCTTATATGAATCAAAAACACCAAATGGCCTGGATCCAGATGCCACTTAAGAGTCCTTACTGAGAGCAGACTGAAGCTTTCATTTGAACATAATCATGTTCCCCTGGATACACAGCTCTATTATATGGATTTTCAAAAAATTGATTCAGTATGGCAGATGGGGATAATTTCACACAGCTGGGTAACACTGAGTAAGTTTCCAGTAAGCTTAGAGCTTTCTGCAGAAATAGACTTGGTATAAAGCATATTACTACAGATTTTAATAATTGTGTTATCTTCTGTTACTTTGAAGAGGTGCTGATTTTGATTTGATTTATTCTTTCAAGCATGTAAAGACAGTTGATATGACAACACACATAATTTTACACATAATCCAATATCAATTTGCTTATACATAGTACATGCTTGAATGGAGTAGGAAGAAGTCAGACTTATCCAGTCCTACCCCATGACATCATCTTACCATCATTGGTTTGCAAGCAGTAAATGATTCTCTTCTACACCACACAAGTATTATACTAAAAAAATTATAACAGTGTTAACATTCTTACATAATTACATTCTGAAATAATTATCTTCTTCACCACACAAGTAATATACTAAAGCATGTCAGTGTCTAAAACTACAAGTCTGTCCTGTCAGACAAACTACAGCATGTCCCTATAATGTCTACTTTGCATACAAAGTATGCTTGACATACTGTACCACTTGTTCTTAGCAGTAAGATTTCTCGTTACTGAAAGAAACGCCTCTTTTGGACATGCACTCCTTTTTATTGATCTGAAGGCATCTGAATGTGTTGGTTTCATGTCTAAATGAACACCCTGGTCAGTTTTCCATAAAAGCTACAATGACCATCTTACTAGGTCAGATCTAGGGACATTTACATAAAACTCTCAACACAGTACAAGTCTGAGGTGCATGGAGTCACATTAATGGATAGGCAAGCACAAGGTTAGGACATACTGGTGTAGGACACTGTGACGTGTAGTGTACTTATCAGTCATGACAGTCTAGGTGTCTGCGCATGTCTCTCATGCATCTCTAGGTGTTGCTCAGCTTACATCACTATTTTGGAGAATGCCCGAAACATGAATAAAATGAGGGTGGCTGTAGCTCAGGAGGTAGAGGTTGCCTCTTAACCGCAGGATTGGTGGTTCAATTCCAAGCTTTTCTAGTCCACATGTCAAGTGTCCTTGAACAAGACACTGAACCCCAAGCTGCTCCCGGTGGCTGTCCCATCGGTGAGT
Source organism: Monopterus albus (assembly GCF_001952655.1). Taxonomy (NCBI): domain Eukaryota; kingdom Metazoa; phylum Chordata; class Actinopteri; order Synbranchiformes; family Synbranchidae; genus Monopterus; species Monopterus albus. The sequence continues at coordinate 1,590,657 of NW_018128094.1, forward strand.
GAGTGTGTGTATGCTTGGGAGTGTGAAAGGGGGAATGAGCAAATAGTGTGAAAATGCTTTGAGTGTGCTGCAATGCATGAAAAGTGTTATACAAGTGTAAGTCCATTCACCATTTACATGAGGGAAAATAAAAATCTCCTAGAACTCATTAATGTTCATCTGGAATGTTGTAGTAAGAAAACTCTGGCCTCATACAATATACTGACTTGAGGTACTGTCTAATCTCACCTATATGACAAATAGCGTGCCGATTAACCCCTACTGAAAATAATCAAAATTTGCACTTTGATACAAAATAATTTGGAAGAGCTCCACCTCAACCAACTATAACAGTCAAGTCCTGCTTTGACATCACTGCATGAGTGTTAGGCTGCTAATGTAATGATATAATATAGTGTATACTAGAATAGGATATACAGTATAACATTTTTCTGCACTGAGTAGCCTACTTTTACTCTCAATACTTTAAGTAGATTTTCATGATAATACTTAATTTTACTTAAATTTTCGATGCAGGACTTGTAACAGAGTAGGTTACTTTTACAGTGTGATTATTTGTACTTTTACTTAAGCAAAGGATGTGAATACTTCCTCTACTACTGGTACTAACATTCTTTAGTTATACAACATGTTATAGTCATATGTTTTTTTAAAAATCATGTTTATCATTCTGTTTGTTCTTTAGGTTCAATCTAGTGCTGCGGTCCAGCTCAATTAACTGTCAGAGTACATGCAATAAAAAAACACTATTTTGTTTTCATTCTTTTGAGGGTTGGTGTAGCTGATAATAATAATAATTGTGTAATACCATATAGCAATACTGTGAAACTGTGATATTCTCTGAAACAGTTATCATACCATGAAAATCTTCTACTGTTGCACTTTAGTCCTTTCTGAGACCCAGCCCAAACCTACTGCTTACTGGTGAAAACAGCCATATGTTCTAAGGTAGGAACAAATGATGTACTGGATTAGGTTAGAAGACTTGTTGGCAGCTTGAGATAACAGCATAACATTTTGAGATGTTCGTGTATGTGTTTTCTTAAGAATATGTACAGATGTTATGGGTGACCAAGAGATAGGGTGAGGAGCTTGATCACCCGGGAGGAGCTCAGAGTAGAACCGCTGCTCCTCCACATCGAGAGGAGCCAGCTGAGGTGGCTCAGGCATCTCTTTCGGATGCCTCCTGGGCGCCTTCCTAGGGAGGTGTTCCAGGCATGTCCCACCGGGAGGAGGCCCCGGGGAAGACCCAGAACATGATGGAGGGACTATGTCTCTCGGCTGGCCTGGGAACGCCTCGGCTTTCCCCCCGAGGGGCCGGGGGGAGCG
>NW_018128094.1:1592341-1613022 GCF_001952655.1 Monopterus albus
ACACGGACAAGACGAAGGAGATGATAGTAGACATGAGGAAGGAGAGGAGAACTCATCGGCCACTGCTCACACCGGGGCTCGAAGTGGAGAGGGTGAGCAGCTTCAAATACCTGGGCGTCCACATCAGTGAGGACCTCACTTGGACACTTAACACCACACAGCTGGTCAAGAAGGCCCAACAGCAGCTGTACTTGCTGAGGAGGCTGGTGAGGTTTGACATGTCGCCTAGGATCCTTTGCAACTTCTACAGCTGCATCATTGAGAGCATCTTGACCAGCTGCATCACTGTCTGGTATGGCAGAACTACTGCTAAGGACCGCAAGTGCCTGCAGAGAGTGGTAAAGACTGTGGAGAAGATCACCAGGACTCCACCTCCTCTCTGCAGAGCATTCACCACCGCAGGGTGCGTAGAAAAGCTGCCTCCATCCTCAAAGATCCCACCCACCCCCAGCACGGACTATTCGCCTCCCTACCCTCTGGCCGGAGGTTCAGAAGTGTGAAATGCAGGACCACTACACTGAAAAACTCTTTCTTTCCCTCTGACTCCTAAACAGCTGAGGAGTATATTACCAGGAAATACGTCATCTACTGTTTACATTCTCAGTTTGCACATGCATAATTGCACATTGACTGTTGACTGCTGCACATGCTGCTCCCATGCAGGATACATTCTCTTATTATATTCTTATATATTTTTATTATATTGCTGCATTTGCTGCTTAAAGTGCCCTAGATTTTGTGTTGCTTGTTTATCTACTTTATATTTCATTTGTATTTTTGTGGCATTCATGTGGACGGCAAAGTAAGAATTTCATTGTACAGGGAAACACATTTCCTAACTGTGCATATGACAAATAAACACTTTGGAGACTTTGGAGAGAGGGAAGTCTGGGCATCTTTGCTTAGACTGCTGTCCCCGCGACCCGGTTCCGGATAAGCGGGAGAAAATGGATGGATGGATGGGTTATGGACACCGGACTAAAACTGATTACAGTGCCATCCAGATCATCTCAAGTGTGGTCAGGGGATTCTGATCCAGTTCTGAATGCTTGCATTTATACATGGACAGATCATATCTGTGATGTGAAAAAGGGATCGTAGTGCCCACATATCCATAAATGATTTGCATTTGCTGGTCTTTTTTTTTTCTTTTATGGTTGTGTTAACAAAATGGCAAATCAAACACAAACATAAAAAAATGCTTGACACCGCCACTGACTTGTGCACAGTCCTTACCACTCTGTGTCCTCTGTGTGTTCACTTAACATCCAGTATGTGGTTTCAGTTTGGTCTTTTTATTTATTGCAGGTTCATATTATTTAACATGTACATTTTGTATTTTGACACTTGAAATAGACCCTCTGTTAATTAAGAACACTGTTCTTGTAGTTGCCACTGTACTTGTATTTTTTTAAGTCATTTTATTGACATTAGAGCGGTATATTGTCACTCCCTCCATACAATGTAGGCAGTTTCTCCTTCCACTCATCAGTCTGTTAGAGAGAGCTGAGCTGCATGGAAATGGATGGGTGGAGGACTGTGTACTACTTTCTCGTGACACCTCAGTTAAATGGGTCACCAGCCCACCCAGTGCTTTCATAAATCCTCAGTATTATGGTCCCATCCTATCCATGGCTGCAACATTAATTTCCCTGTACTGTTCACATAAAGCAGCCACTTATAATAATTGCTGTGATTATAGATGTAACTTTCTTGTGCAGTCGGTAAAGAAACTGTAAAACTAATAGATGTTGTGAGTGAAGCCATGTGCTCTGGTTTACTGACAAGCGCAGACAGAGCACCAAACAGTACAAGAGAGGTGTGGGCTTGGCTTTCACCTTGACTTAGACTAAAGACTACTCTGCACATCCTCAGATTAAATATCAAGTGTGCAATAAATCAACTCTCTGTTTTTCAGACAACAAACTCACATTGTGCATAGAGGGAGGTGAAGGTGTGTTTGTCAGTGCACACCTCCAGAGAGACAACAGATGAACTTCACATCATTACATTCAGACACAAAGACATTTCTGGGATCACCAAAACAACAGGCAACAACATGCAAAATATGCAGCTTATGAAAGATAAACAAATGTAACTGTTTCATTTCTGTGTTTTCAAGTACATTTAAAAAAGTAATAAACATTTTTATTTACATTTTATTTTTGGTGATGGGTGAGTCAAATACAAATTTCAGGTTTTAGACCTGACTCAGTAGACAAGACTTAATATAACTTTAACTTGCAAAGCAAATAGAATGCTTCTTATTTGATAATAATCACTTTTATTTGGTCAAGTATGTTGCACACAAGGAATTTGTTTCCAGTACAGTACAGAACCAAGGCAGCCATCTGCAGCGCCAACTCACACCAATGGCTATAACCATTGGGGGCAACTCGGGGGTTCAGTGTCTTGCCCAAGGACACTTTGACATGTGGACTGCAGGCACCATAATTCGAATCTTCAGCCCTTCGGTTGGAAGATGACTGCTCTACCCAGTGAACCACAGTCGCCCCATTTGAGCATTAACATAAGACCTTAGTGTAACTTACAATTTTGCTTGTACAGAACAACTTTGCCTACAGTTATATTTTGATAATGCCCAGTGCCTTATTATTGGAAATTGTAAGTGTTGTAAACTTTACATGATGCTTTACTTTCTAAAGTGTATGCATCCATAATTTATAGTAATCAGTAATTTGTGGAGAAATTATTCACAATCTGTATGTCAGTCTGTTTGTCTAAAATTTTCTTCACAGGATGTGACTAGCCCTGTCTGTGTCTATGTGTCCAGGGGGAAACTACCGTGGTGTGTTTGCACTGGGTCTGGTTCAGGGTGAATGGAAGATGTATGTGAAGGGGCCGCTGGACAGGGAGGAACTCAACCTCTACATCATCAATGTCACTGCTAGCGATGGACTCTTTGTTTCCCAGGCAACAGTGGAGGTGACAGTGACAGACACTAATGATAACAGTCCCATCTGTGACCAGGTGAGGAATAAAACCATGTGTTGCTCTTTTTAAAGGATAAATGCAACCACTGTGACAAAAATGTAGCTGTTTTATTTCATTTAATTTCATTCCATTGACTTTTTCTCTTAATCTCTTTGCTCTGTGTGCATGTACTATCTGCAGGCTGTGTACACTGCTTCCATTCCTGAAGACCTCCCAGTCAACAGTGTACTACTGAGGGTTGGAGCTACAGATGCAGATGTGGGTATCAGTGCCTGGATCCAGTACTCCTTACATGGCCCTGGATCCCAGGACTTCAGCATGGACCCAGACACTGGTATGGACATAATGGCTTAGAAAACACTCCTTTACGCTACATTTCTTTTGGTGCAACACTTAGTACTTAGCCTTTTTTCACTGAACTTTAATACATTGCATCTTCAATCAATCCAGTATAGATTGAATTGCAGCAACAAAATGGGATCAGGTGACCAGTGTATTGTTTTTAACCTGTCCAGGTGAGGTCAAGTCATCTGTGATTCTGGACCGTGAGATGACACCCAACTACAGGATGGTTGCCCAGGCAACTGATGGTGGTGGGCGGTGGTGCCGTGCTGAGGTGCAGCTGGCAGTGACTGATGTGAATGACAACGCCCCCATCTTCACCCTGTCACAGTACACTGCCAGTGTCTATGAAGACACGGCCACCAAAGCACTGCTCACCCGCATTCAGGCTAGAGACCCTGATGAAGGTGAAACTACTGCTATTATTATCACACTTGCTCCTGGAGTTATCACTACTTTGCAAAATGCATCAAATTCTGCTGCACTATGTTTTTGTTATAAAAAGAAAAGCCTTCATCCAGAAAATGAACAGTGCATTAATTTAGAAAAGCAGACAAATGATGCAATTCAAAAGCAGCGTAAAATGAAAGGAGAAGCATATGCAAATACACAAAGATGAGATCAGAGTAAAAGAGAGAGAAAGCACTAGGACTGGACCCAGTTATTTGACTATTCAGATATTCATTTGTTGGGTGCAGTCTGAGTCTGATGATGAAGAAGAAAGACATGATGGAGACAGCTTGGTCTGCTAGCTGGTAGGCTACTCACATGCCTGAAAACAGTGGAGCAGATCTCCAATAAATCATCCACTCAATCAATAAATCATAAGCAAGATGTTAAAACACAAACAATCCCTCTTTACTATAGTAAGGCAAGACAGGCAACAAGTTACAACCTCATTGTCATCAAAATGAACCATTTCAATGAAATAAAGTATGTGCAGCAGCTGTGAGACCATTGCACTGAGACTGTATACACAGTCACTGAAAAGAGGTACTACAAAAATATTCAATAGCTTCACTCTTAGACACATTTTTCCAAGCTAAATGTTGTGGTCTCCAACAGGAAACCAGTGAAATATTTTTGTAGTATCTCTTCTTGGTATTGCACTTTGTAGACGGTCCCTGTGCCCTCGTTTTGTTCATTGTTGTAGGTAGTGTATGTCTGAATGAAGCCCTGAGGACCGTAATGTAAAACTGACCTATATCTGAATGACAAGCATATGTGTTTAACAGACTGATGAAGCAGCAGTGTTATGTACTATCTCACAAACACATGTTGCAGCATGATCTCAGCCATCCAACTGCATGAATGTTTGTACCAAACTTCATGACAACTACAACTAAGCCAGGACAGCCCTAGAAAGTACATAGAAGAAAAATACAAGACCAAATATTAATTGTACAAAAGCAGATAACAGCCTCCTCAAAACCTTTAGTAAGTGTGAGACTTCTCGCACAACATTCTTTATGTTGTACTTGGTTGTTGACATTAATCGACAGAAGGAGTTGTCTAAAAGAGAGAGCGGCAAAAAATAAGCCCTGCTTCCTTTCTCACCTTCACACTCCTGGTCAATCACTGCATTATTGAGTGAGATTGTCAGACTATCTGTTTCAAAAAGTTAGAAAATTTGTCAGCGGCAGCCATCACTGAAAGCAGAGTATAAGGATCCAACAAGCATTGTGTTTCAAACTTACTGAGGCCTTTAAACCTCTGATATACATACCTGACACACTTCTTCTGGCTCTGCAGCAGGTCCGGGCCGTATGGTGGTCTACTCCCTGGCAGACTCTGCAAGAGGTTCCTTCTCCATTGACAAGTCCTCAGGCATCGTGGTTCTGGAACGTGTTCTTGATCGCGAGGTCCAGTCGGCTTATCAAATAACAGTTTGTGCTTCTGACCAGGGTTCACCGCTGCCTCTCTCCTCACTGATTAACATCACCATCACTGTGCTGGACATCAATGACAACCCACCTGTGTTTGAGCGCCGTGACCAGCTGGCAACAGTGCCGGAGGATGTGGGAGTAGGAACTGAGGTTCTGAGAGTTAATGCTGCCAGCAAGGACATTGGGACCAATGCTGAGATCACTTACAGTATCCGATCAGGCAACGAGCATGGAAAGTTTCACATCCACCCATTGACTGGTGAGTGTGCTAACCACCCCTGCTTCACTGTTGTATGGTCACATATGTGAACACTGCAAGCTGTCCACTCAAGAATGAACTCTGTTGCGCAGTGACATGTGAATTCCATTCAAGTCCCACAGGAGATCCCTACTGAGATATTTCAGGCATTAAAAAACATTTTAGCCACAGTGGGTGCAGAGGTAAGACTATGATCAATGCCCATATAAAGTGCCTTGCAAAAGTATTCGGCCCCCTTGAACTTTGCGACCTTTTGCCACATTTCAGGCTTCAAACATAAAGATATAAAACTGTAATTTTTTGTGAAGAATCAACAACAAGTGGGACACAATCATGAAGTGGAACGAAATTTATTGGATATTTCAAACTTTTTTAACAAATAAAAAACTGAAAAACTGGGCGTGCAAAATTATTCAGCCCCCTTAAGTTAATACTTGGTAGCGCCACCTTTTGCTGCGATTACAGCTGTAAGTCGCTTGGGGTATGTCTCTATCAGTTTTGCACATCGAGAGACTGAAATTTTTGCCCATGCCTCCTTGCAAAACAGCTCGAGCTCAGTGAGATTGGATGGAGAGCGTTTGTGAACAGCAGTTGTCAGTTCTTTCCACAGATTCTCGATTGGATTCAGGTCTGGACTTTGACTTGACCATTCTAACACCTGGATATGTTTATTTGTATTTATTAGTCATTTAGGTCAACATTGGATCATTCAGAGATCCTCACTGAACTTCTGGAGAGAGTTTGCTGCACTGAAAGTAAAGGGGCTGAATAATTTTGCACGCCCAATTTTTCAGTTTTTTATTTGTTAAAAAAGTTTGAAATATCCAATAAATTTCGTTCCACTTCATGATTGTGTCCCACTTGTTGTTGATTCTTCACAAAAAAATTACAGTTTTATATCTTTATGTTTGAAGCCTGAAAGGTGGCAAAAGGGCGCAAAGTTCAAGGGGGCCGAATACTTTCGCAAGGCACTGTAAATACCTGGATGCAATCAAATTTCCTTCAGTTACAGACAAGACTGAAGTTATTGCTTTTGGTAGCAAGAACGAAAGGACCGAAGTTATTGATCAGCTTGATTGTAGAACTATGAAGACAAAAACTCAAGTTACAAATCTTGGTGTCATAATTGACTCAGACCTGAACTTCACCAGTCACATCAAGGCCACAACTAAATCAGCTTTTCATCATCTCGAACAAATAGTACAACTCTGAGGTCTCATGTCCTGAGAAACTCACTGATGCTATCGTCTCCAACAGGCTGGACTGTTGTAATGGTCTTTTGTCTAGCCTTCCCCAAAAGACTGTTAGACAACTTCAGCTCGTTCAGAGAGTTTGAACCAGAACCAGGAGAATTGAGCAAATCACTCCTGTTCTTAAATCTTTACACTGGCTCCCAGTTACCTACAGAATCCAAACCCAGCAGGGCCCTGACATCCTTAGTAAGCAGTGATCTGGTTTTAATGCTTATAATATTTAATGCTGTTACTGTTTTTCTTTGCCTATGTGAAGCACTTTGAATTGCCTCTGGTTAGGAAATGTGCTCTAGAAATTAAGCTGTCTTGCTTTGATCTGAAGTCCAGTGGTGCTTTGACCAAGATTCCTGTGCTGGCCAAAAATTACAGTTTTATATCTTTATGTTTGAAGCCTGAAATGTGGCAAAAGGTCACAAAGTTCAAGGGGGCCGAATACTTTTGCAAGGCACTGTACCTGGATTCAATGTGCTCAGTTGAGCGCTTAATTCCTATGAGCCATGTGTCACCATCCATGGGGGTCGTGTTCCTTCTGGATCTACCATTAGGAGTTGCAAAAAGTTTTCAATTAGTATTAACTTTTTATAATAAATTACATGACTATGTCTAATGTGAAAGATGAGGTTCATAGTGACCAATGCACAGAAAATTACAGTATAATCACCTCTGCAGTTCCCTGTTGAATGTCTTAGCCTCTTTTACCTTGTTGTTTTGATTTTACAGTCTGTAGTTCCCATTCTTATTAACCTCATCTGGCCTCAGTTGATGGAACCTTAACCATCCAGATATTTTTTTCAGGAGCTACTGGAGCCCAAACCAGAGCTAAAGTGATCAGCATTTTTACACTGCTCCTTGCTAAGGAGATAACAGGTTTGTTAGCAAAGGAGTTCAACACATCAGTGTATGTTGGCACCCTCTGTGTCTGAACTTGGAGTCAGTTGCACTGCTGTGCCCAAATAATTTGTCACAGTTACATCCAAATTTTCACTTGGATATGCAGCAGGATGCTGCCCTGTAGAGCTTAGCTCAGGTGCTGACAGAACAGCAGAGTACATTTAAAAAACCGCTGACTTCATTTTAGCCAATTCTTTGAAAAAAATGCCCTTAGTATTGTACATAAAAGAAATGTCTGTAGTGGTCAATCCACAAGAAAAGGATGCAAGCTGTAACTGTGAGCTTGACTAATTTTTCAAGGTCAGTCTACCTTGTGCCCATAGAGTTGCTCACATAGCCGTGTGGTGGGGCCAGCGTGTTCAGGTCTGCTCTGGTACTCTTCTCATGTCAGCAGCCAGGCACAGAACTCAGTTTTGGCTTCAGTTCATTTAGGTTAGCAGTCACAAATAGTCTAAACCAAAAATACACTGTCCTGCATAGTCTCAACAAAACATTGTCCTTGGCATCATCTGAAGCTCAGTAGTGAGATCTTCAGATGTTTAGATTCTCCAAGTTGTCAGCTAGGCCCACAAAGCTTCCTTTTGTAGGTTTCAGGACTACTCGACTGTTCACCCAGCACTGCTTTGCTCATATCATCATGATATCAAAAGCTGCCTCAGCCTGCTATCTTACTATCCATTTCAGTTTGGGGGCGCCATCCAGAGCTTTCGCCTTTTTTTCTCTCTTTTCTTTCTTTCTGTTGCTCTAACCAAATGTCCTTTAAATGAGTGTAGTGACATAGCATAGGCATATCTTTATCCATCTCAGCTTCTTACTGTTCTGTAAAATATGTTTACAGTTAACTCCTCTTCTTCCAGTTCTCTGCACAGCTCATATCCTCAAATCCTGGATTCTTCTGAATCAGAAGCCATAATGCCAAGTTTACAGCTGTTGAAGTGTTTGTCCAGCTCTTAGTATTTTGTGATGTCCCTACCTGATCTGTGGCTCTCATTCCAAAGCCCAGTGGCTTCTAATGAAGATGTAAAATTTCAGTTCATAGTTTCTAGAAAAATGTAGTAATGTCTAAAACTATTGTTCCCTATAGTTTCATCAAACAGGAGAAAATAGTGCATTTGTAGATTAATTCATGTTTGATGATCTAGGAGTATTTGAGGCAGCAGGACAGTGTGTGTGGGACTGAATTAAAATAACCTACAGTGTGTGTGTTTATAATAATGAAGGAACATGCAGTGCAGCCCTGTGCAGCAGTGTGTGTCTCACTGATGTGTTGTTAAGTTTCTGGACAACAGTGGAGCTCTTTGACACAGAGAAAGAAGATATATCAGGATTTGATTTATATACATTGCTAGTTATGTTTGCTAAGGATATTTTCTGCTTTGGATATTTTCATGGGATTTAGGCACAGTAATTAAAATTTACATGGTTGCCAGATCTTTAGGTCCTTGAACACTCAACAAACACCCCCTGAATGTGTTTGGCAGCTGACCTGAAAAACATTTTCTTTACAGTCACTACATAATATTTGGAATTAAATTCTACCCTTTGTATTTGTTCAGATGCATATTTCTGTTCTCACTTTACTTTACTCAGGTGCCATTCTAGTTGCCCAGCTTCTGGACTACGAGACCTGTAGGGACTACTTCCTGACTGTGGAGGCTCGTGATGGCGGCATGCCACCACTGAGTGCCATTACTACAGTGAACATAAACTTGACAGATGTGAATGACAACGCACCCATGTTTAGCCATGACATCTACACTGCAGTGGTGTCGGAGGATGCCACCATTGGAGAGCCTGTAGTCCAGGTAGGTTCATAGCCAGAGTTGAACCTATCTTTACAAGTACTGGTGAAATCATCATGAAATTGGATGCTGGTGTTCATGGTCTTTAATATTTCTGGTTTTCTGGGGCATTGGCAACATGTAAAAGGTTCCCTTGACCAATACTTCTCCAGCAGCTGCATTCCTGTTAAAATTGGCTTGAATATTTGTGATCCCCAGAAGATATGTCATCGTGATTTTGGGGACCCTATAACTTTTTCTTCAGCACCACTAGAGTTTCCACTTTCAATATCAATATCAAAATCCAGCCTGCCATTTGCCATGGTATTTACAGAGCAAATCTTTGATTCCCAGAGAATGAACGTTCCCATTTTGGACACCCCATGAGTTTTCCTTAAATTCAAACCCAAAATATCTTTAAGGAGGCTCTAGAAAAATTATCATTGTTGTTTGTTCCACTTAATGAGTTTTTGACCTTTATGTCTTGTTAGTCAACTTATTCTTTTTTGTTTGTTTGTGCAGAACGATGGTGAGACAAGCAGCCTGTTTTTCAGTGATTGGACTGGTTCAGTAGTAGCCTTGAAATATGTGGAAAGGGAATGTGTTTATGTGAAAAACAGTTTTTATGCATGGATGCATTTTAACAGATGGTGGTATATTATACAACACATCAATGTAGAGACCATACGCTTTATGATTGACCCCATGTGAGAGTAAAATAATGGCTTTGTGCTATTCTATCATCAGCTTAATCCAGATGTTGGTAATTGCTAAGCTTCCAGTATTACTGATCTCCCAGGGTTTGATAAGGTTTACTGGTTTAAGCTTTTATTTGGTGAGCTTCACAGAGAAAACAGGTAGTAAAAATGCAAGCAGCTCTGATTTACTTTTCATTTGTTAAATTGTTAACAGAGTCATAGTTTTGCAGACTTTTATGTTTATTGATGTGCTGACTGTCTTTGTAAAAATTCAGAAATATTTCTTATAAAAGAAGGTACAGTATCATATGCCTTTTTCACACATGAATTCCATATAGTGTCTATGGAATCAGGTCCGGACTTTGCCCAGAGTAGCCCTTTCACACATGTAGCACACAACAGGACAGGAGATAGTCTGTGTCAGACACAGCCTCGCCTACTGGTAATACTCTGGTTTATGCAAGTGGATCGATTGTGCAAGAGGTAGGACATGATGCAGTCATGTAGCCAGTTTGTAATTTGGTCAAACAGTCTAATCTCATGCTATAGCGTAAATTTGTGTGACGATTCTGGTGCCAGCGCTAAATGGCAGAAGTTCCCAAATAAGGTTGTCTCCAGTTAGACATTTTTGTTGGTGTCTTCATTGTGAATTACCAGTCTTCTTCACCCTTGGGTGTTTGTATTCTTCCAGTTTTGTGTCAGTCATATGATAGAATGTTACCAACATGCCACTAGTTTGGTGTGAATAGTCGGGTCTATACACTGTTGTTTTCTCATATGGGTTCATTCAGATTTCACACAGACTTTTGGGAGCTACCAGGGTAAAGTCCATTCAGTGTTTGGGTCAGATGACTCAGACATTTGCATTCTCACATACTGCTCCTCCAGGTAATGTCTAGATAATTTCAGGGTTCCAGTGCATGTCTGAAAAAAGCTACATATTTGGTGTCTTATCTTTTCCATATCCCTTGACTTCTGCCTCTGTCTATTCCAACATTCAAATCCAATTCAGCATAGCAAAAGGTCAGAAGAGACTTCTATATATTAGAAAAATTGTTAGACTATGTGAAAGAGTAGACACATTTTTTAAAATTGCTTTAAATGTCCAAATGAAAGCTGACCATTGACAGTGCTGCTTCCATTACCCAACAAAATTTATTATATAAAACAAGTTGTTGATTGACTGATATGGTGATAATGAATAACCTGTTAAATTAGCCACTTATTAGAAAATATTGTCAAAAAAGCTTTTGGATGAGCTTAGAATATAATCAAATGTGTCAATGTTTTCATTAATGAGATATTAAATTAAACAGCAGGTATTATTTAATGAGGCCACTATACTGTATGCTGTTGTAAGCAGGTGTGAGTAATGAGAAGCAGGTGAAACCAATATGGGTGATGGGATATAGTTCCTGGGAGTCAGGGTGAGCTGGGGACAGGAAGTAGTGTCAAAATAAAAACATGAGACCGGAAGCAGTGGGCCAGATTCATGACAGTCTTCAATGCCTTTTACAGTAATAACTCAAATAATGTAATAATGCTCAGAGTGAGTGTACAGTATGTATTCTGTTAAGAAAATATTAAGACAAAATGTGTACAAATGATAAAGTCTTGTCGATGGTAATTCTTATTTGGTAATGCAAAACATTTTTTCATTTATTTGAGGACAGATCATATCAGTGTTTTTACATGCAGCTGTCCATTTATGTCTGCCTGTATCATGGGTTCACCTGTGTCCAGTCAGCTATGGCCAGCCTGTACATGTAAGTGTCCCCTGTAACCAGTGATGACGGTTCATTGCCCCAACACTGATTTTTCAGCCTTTCCAAGTAGCTCCTCTTTGCTACTCTGATCTCCTTTGTCAGTGTGTTTCTGGTCATACAGAGTCCTGTCCCTACTCCTGTAGGCCTCCAGTTTGAGCTCCACTGTGGACCAAGGTTTATTGTTTGTTATATGTGCAGAGAGCCTTAATGGGCATAAACATGTCCTCACAGAAGCTGACATATGATGTCACAGTGTCAGTATACTCATCCAGGTCTGTAGCTTCGGCCTCAAGAACACCTAGTTTGTAAAGTCAAAGCAGGCCTGTAGCTTTGACTTTGCCTCTTCAGTCCATCTTTTCACCTTTTTGACCACAGGCTTTGCAGCTTTGAGTTTTGGCCTATAAGTGGGAATGAGGTGGATCATGCAGTGGTCTGAAAGCCCAAGAGCTGCACAGGGAACAGAGCGACAGGCCTCCTTAATTACAGTATAGCAACAATCCTGTGTGTTTTTGTCCCTGGTGGGACAATTGACATGTTGTCTGTATTTGGGCAATTCGTGAGTTCGGTTTGCTCTGTTAAAAGATAATGAGCAGGGAATCTGGGTGTTTCTGTTTTGTGCTTATTATCCATTTGGCTAGGAGCTGCAACACTGTTTTGACATAGGCCTGTGATGAAATATAAATACCAACTAGGATAAACAAGGAAATTCTCTAGGAGAATAAAATGGTTTACAGTTTATGAATAATGCCTCTAAGTCCATATTACAAGTTCTCTCCAGCACTGTTACATCCTTACACCAACCTCCATTAATGTAAAAGCAGATGCTTCCTCCTCTCTTTTTTCCAGATAGTTCCTTCACACAGTATGCTCTGTAGCAGTGGGCCAGATTCATGACAGTCTTCAATGCCTTTTACAGTAATAACTCAAATAATGTAATAATGCTCAGAGTGAGTGTACAGTATGTATTCTGTTAAGAAAATATTAAGACAAAATGTGTACAAATGATAAAGTCTTGTCGATGGTAATTCTTATTTGGTAATGCAAAACATTTTTTCATTTATTTGAGGACAGATCATATCAGTGTTTTTACATGCAGCTGTCCATTTATGTCTGCCTGTATCATGGGTTCACCTGTGTCCAGTCAGCTATGGCCAGCCTGTACATGTAAGTGTCCCCTGTAACCAGTGATGACGGTTCATTGCCCCAACACTGATTTTTCAGCCTTTCCAAGTAGCTCCTCTTTGCTACTCTGATCTCCTTTGTCAGTGTGTTTCTGGTCATACAGAGTCCTGTCCCTACTCCTGTAGGCCTCCAGTTTGAGCTCCACTGTGGACCAAGGTTTATTGTTTGTTATATGTGCAGAGAGCCTTAATGGGCATAAACATGTCCTCACAGAAGCTGACATATGATGTCACAGTGTCAGTATACTCATCCAGGTCTGTAGCTTCGGCCTCAAGAACACCTAGTTTGTAAAGTCAAAGCAGGCCTGTAGCTTTGACTTTGCCTCTTCAGTCCATCTTTTCACCTTTTTGACCACAGGCTTTGCAGCTTTGAGTTTTGGCCTATAAGTGGGAATGAGGTGGATCATGCAGTGGTCTGAAAGCCCAAGAGCTGCACAGGGAACAGAGCGACAGGCCTCCTTAATTACAGTATAGCAACAATCCTGTGTGTTTTTGTCCCTGGTGGGACAATTGACATGTTGTCTGTATTTGGGCAATTCGTGAGTTCGGTTTGCTCTGTTAAAAGATAATGAGCAGGGAATCTGGGTGTTTCTGTTTTGTGCTTATTATCCATTTGGCTAGGAGCTGCAACACTGTTTTGACATAGGCCTGTGATGAAATATAAATACCAACTAGGATAAACAAGGAAATTCTCTAGGAGAATAAAATGGTTTACAGTTTATGAATAATGCCTCTAAGTCCATATTACAAGTTCTCTCCAGCACTGTTACATCCTTACACCAACCTCCATTAATGTAAAAGCAGATGCTTCCTCCTCTCTTTTTTCCAGATAGTTCCTTCACACAGTATGCTCTGTAAATCTGAAATCCCAGCAGCTGAACAGCCTCCTCAGGGATCGAGTCATTAAGCCACGTCTCCACAAAGCATAACGTGAAAAGTCAGAGTTAGTTCAGTTGATCAGCAGCAGTTTGTCCATTTTGTTAGCTAGAGAATGGAGAATTGCTAGATCTATGGTCCAGAGTGGCGTTCGGTACACCCGCCATCATAGCCTAATCAAGGTGCCAGCCCTCCTCCCTCTCCGGCGTCTCCTCCAAGTCCTGAAAACAGCTGCTGCTCCACCATCTAAAATGTCCAAACAGCTTCCACTATCAGTGAAAACTTGAGAAAAAATCTCCAGACTGAGCTGACGGATGTTCAGAGGCTCGTCCCTAGTAAAAGTAATGCAGGCAGGGTTGCAGAATACTGAAAACAACAGAAACAACAACAAAAGCATATGGGAGCACATGACTGAGGCAGACTTGGTTGGGTAGAGCAGTTGTCTCCCAACCAGAAGGTTGAAGGTTTGAATCTTGGTGCCTGCAGTCCATGTTGAAGTGTCCTTGGGCAAGACACTGAACCCCCAAGTTGCCCCCGATAGTTAGAGCCATCGATTGAGTTGGTGCCACAGGTGGCTGCCATTGGTTCTGTACCGGAAACAAATTCCTTGTGTGTAACATACTTGGCCAATAAAGGTGATTATCCTATTATCCTCTACAGAGGAATCATAGAGTCTGTTCTCTACTCTTCCATCACTCTCTGGTTTGGTTCAGCAACCAAACAGAGCAGGAACAGACTCCAGCGAACTGTCAGGATTACAAAAAAGATCACTGGTGTCAGCCTGCCCTCCACAAAGGACCTGTACACCTCACGAGTAAAGAGGAGGGCGGAGGAGCTCTCTGCAGACCCCTCACATCCTGGACACAAACTGTTTGAAACCCTTCCCTCTGGCTGGTGATACAGAACCCTGTATGCCAAAACAACTAGACACAAGGACAGTTTCTTCCCCTGCACCATCACTCTGATGATCAGTTATCTACAACTGAAGCAACAGGACTCAGCAACAACCACAGTGCAATAACTGTAAATAGTACAGCTACATACACCAGTCTGATAGCTTGAAATGTGTATATATGTATATAATGTTTATGAATACTGCCTGTCCTCCTTCTCCCACCCTTCCCCTACCCTTGAGTGCACAGTTTTTTGTCTATTGTCTGTTGCCTAAAACACATCAAGAGCCTCTGTGCTGGAGACTAATTCCTTTTATGTCCATGCTTGCCGATTAAAGCTAATTCTGATTCTGATTTTATAAAAATTAGATAAGCATCAGATCTAGGAGCTTTTAAATCATTTTTAAAGACACACCTTTTAACTCAGGCTTTTACATCATAACCAAATGGAGACACATTTGCTGTTTTTTTCAATTTCTGGCCATATTTTATTAGGTATGTGAACTCCAAAGGAGTACAGTACACCTCTTGCATTATTATTATTATTATTTAATTTTCCTCTTCCAAAATTTTGTCCCACTACTCCTTCCACAGTTTTTGACATGTGGACACCAAAGTATGTTGTGTCTTCCCACTGGGAACAGTGTGGTCTGACTTTTGGTGAGGATCCAATCTACAGTTTTTGTACAAATCCATCCATTATTTATATCGCTTATCCCTGAATAGGGTCATGGGGGGGCTTCAGCCAATCCCAGATGACACTGAGTGAGAGGCAAGGTACACCCTGGACAGGTCACCAGTCGATCACAGGGCTGGCATGTAGACAAACAACCACACACACTCACACTCACGTCTACGGGCATTTTAGAGTCACCAGTCAACCTAAGATGCAGGTCTGTGGACTGTGGGAAGAAAATAGAGTGTCTGGTGAGAACCCACACAGGCACAGGGCGAACATGCAAACTTTGCACAGGTAGGCCTGGGGTTGGCCCGGGTTCGAACCCAGAACATTCTTGATGTCAGTGCTAACTGCACCCATTCCTCTTGGTTTGTTTGTAAAAAGTCAATCTGAACGGACCACACCAGAGCTAAAAGGAAGTCATGTTTGTTTTTTTCCTTGATCCCAAACAACTAAAACATAAACACAGATATGAAAGACACCACACTGAAATGTTGCGGTGATGTGAAGTGACAGTGATAACCACTGTGCCGCCTCCACACCTCAAATTTCTTCAGTGTGTAAACTTTTTTGATCATCTGTGTGACATTAACTATGCGCCTTTATTGTCATATTGTGAAGCACTTTGGCACAACTTTTGCTGTATTTAAACGTGCTATAAGAACATTTGATTTGATTTGAATTGTTGTTACAAAGTAGCACAAATAGACAGTGGAATATAATATATGAGATTTATCTAGTTGTGAATTCACCTCTTACTTAACACTTGTGTTTCCAGAAGGGTTCTCTGTGTTAAACATATCAAAGATTGTCTGCCAGTTTCACTTGCCTCTCACTCTGAACAGTGCATTTGGTTCTGTTTGTTCATTCTTATGCAAGAATATACTGTATATGGTAAAGTTTGAATTAGGTCAAAGTCACACATGTGACAGTACATCCACAGGAACCAGTGTGCACTGACAGGCTGGCAGATGAGACATCTAAAACAGTGAAGGTCAGATCTGTACAACTTATTCAGAATTGGTAACATATGGATGAAAAATATGCTGACAAACTATGGGACAGGGACATATGGTCAAATGTGCTACTGTCCGATGCTAACTGAAACATTAACTCATTCTACATGTATGTGTGTGCGTGTGTGTGTGTGTGTGTTTGCAGCTGATAGCAGAAGATGTGGACAGTAAACTGAATGGAGCCATCCTCTACTCCATCATCAGTGGAGACCGAGACAACCAGTTCTTTATCGACCCACTCAGTGGGGTTATCAAGGTCAACAAGCAGCTGGACCGTGAGACAGTGAGGACACACACACACACACACACATGCAGCACACACACATTTCAACAGTTTAGTCTTGGGATCAGTGTACAGAAACTTTTCACAGGGCCACTACCTCACAGTCACACTTGTATCTTTTATCAGTAGAGTTATGGAGGTTTTCATTTATATTTAAACGCTAAAACTTTGAATGCTCAGTTGTGTAAATTAATCGTCATTATTCTCATCAGACATGATGTAAATGCATTGTTAAACAAATGATCTAGGCACAGACATTGGTTTTCCAGAGGGTACTGTATATTAAATAGATAATAGTTCCATTTTGGCCTTTGTGCAAATATCAGTCACATAATCTGCAGCCAGCGACGGTTGTAATTTTAACATATGGAAGCAGTATTCTGCGACAGCCTATTATCTCATTGTTGTGCATGTTTCCCCTTGTTTAAAAAAAGACTGGTTTACAAAAATAATAGAATCATTTTAGCCTTGTATCATAGTAAGTATGTAATTTTTATTATTTTGGAACTGGAACCTTCAGAACCCAATTATTTATAGTATATCACTGTGTAGTTTCTGACAAAATGCAATTGTATATACAGTATCAGCCAACCATCTTGATGCAAGCATGAACAGCCAGAGTATGTAGTGAGCTTCTGTAATGTTTGCTCTGAGTGAATACCTGCAAACTATGAGCTCTTGTGGTCATCTTTAATGTAAAAAAGGAGCCAGTTGGCGGCTGAGGAATTCACTGGGAGCTGATTTGTTGTGAAATGGGTCCCTGACCAGATGGTAGCTAATCTCACTTGAACAGGAAACACATACACAAAGCAGCTCTGAATATAAGGACTTTAATTTGGAGCAGAAAAAAAATGAAAGCCACGAGTCCCCCTGCCTGACTCCCCCTGGATGCACCCCCCTCACCCAAAGCCTTCCTTCTTCCACATCTCCTTCTCCTCCACACTGCTTGGAAACTTCAGAAATGTTCATATTCCTAGCATAAACTATTCATGAGTATGGTCGATGAGCTGTCAGATCATGCTCAGAGAGACAGTGCAGAGGCGTAAGGGGGATCAAAGCTTTTGGTAGAGAAAGTGTGTTTGGGGTTATCACATAGAAAGCAGCAGTGTGTCTGAATGTGTGTGGACATGTCTTCGTGACACTGTGTGGACTTTTTTGGCTTGTTTTCAGTGCCACCTTTGTGAGGACATTTTAGTCAGTCCTCACAACTTCAAAGGAATTTTTGAAGGTTAATACTTGGTTTTAGGGTTATGGTTAAAATTAGGTTAGGTGAGGCTCTAGTAAGACACAACTGTGTGTGTGCGCGCACGCACGTGCAGTGCTGATGTGTTTGTTGTGTCTGTGCATTTATACTGAGGTAAATGTGTGTGTGTGTTTCCATATGGGTTTTTCTGTTTTCTCTGTCACCTTTCTCTGCTAAGCAGGTCATAGTTGTTTACTGCTGAGGATTCTGTTTTTCATATGTTTCAACAGCAGAATATTGTTTTGTTGATACTGTTGCATTTCTCCTCAGTGTGCTTCATTAGCTCTTTATTATAAAGCAGTGTAGAGAAACAGAAAAATATCCTGAAGCAGGTTTAGGGAAGACTAAGCAGCATGCCAGCAGAACAAGATGTGTAAAAGTGTGTGTGTGTGTGTGTGTGTGTGTGTGTGTGCGCGCGCGCGCGCGTACACTAGAACTCAGCTCCTTCAGACAACCACATACCATAAGCACTGTGTTTGTTCTGTAATATAAAAACATCGATCCAGTGAGTCTCTGTCGTCTCAGAGAAGTGTTTGGATCAAAACCAATCATGAAGCTTTTCATCTGTCACTCAAAAAGCTTTTGTTTGACATTTACCCAAGTGACTGTGGAAACGCACTGGAAATCCAGACTTGATTAATATGTTTATGATAAGATCAACTGTAATAAATAATTATGTGGAGAAGTTAAAGTACAGATTTTCTGGGGTTTGCAGTATTAACCATGTCAAAGCCACTAGAACGTTGGAAACCTGTCTGCCGTAGATTCCTGCAGAAGGTGATTTTTGAGTCACTCAAGCAGTGGGAATAAATTGTGAACACAGAAATGGCATGTTGTCATCTTTTAAGTTAATATACAGTAGCTAAGTCAATTAGCAAACAGTTGCTTATTTCTACATCCAGCAGTAATGGAGTAACATGATAAATCATTCTGGCTGGGGCTTGTGTCCGTCTGATGAATTTAAGTCCATGTCTGTTTGTATCTCTGTTTGTGGTCTCTACCACCTCCTGAGGGACATATCTGGCATATTTAGCAGCTAAATGCTCCACTGTGTTCAGCAGCTAGTCTCTGAGTGTGCCTGTCTGCTGTTTTCAGCTGAGCAGGTAGAATACATTGGCTTTTTAGGGCCTACTCCTCTGAAAACAGCTTCCTGCTGTGACAACACTATAAAAGCATTGAGAGTGAATCAAAATAGTAAAGCTGTGGTCTGGATACTAAACAATGAGTGGAACCTATAAAGCTCTATTAAGTTGAGGAGAGCTGCAGATTCAGATGATTCTCTGGGTTCATCACTGCCAGAGACCAGTTTCACACAGGCTCATTGGTTTCACATTTTCATCTGATTGTTAATTGTTATCAGTAGTGTTTCAGGTTGACAAAACATGGCGGGGCAACAACTTTCTCCTCAACCTGCTGTTGTGCTGCTTAGTTGACTGTATATGTACTTATGTGTTGTCAGTCTGTGAAGCTTTGTTCTGCAGAGCCTAGTTTTATAATGCTGTCTAGATGACTCTTGCTCCCTTAATTTTTTCCAAACTGCTTCTTCTTTGACTGCCAGTTTTCTTGGAGATCCAACCCATGTTGAGCCTGTAATGATTTTTACCAGCAGTTTGGTTTATTACAATGTTAAATAAGAGTTTAATCTCAGCTAAGAGGAAATAACACAGCAATACTCTACTGATCCAATTAACACACGTATATAAAATGTTTGTGTCCTGTTTTGATGGGAAGAAACTGTAAAGAATTGTAATGTTGCTATTGTAAATAAGTGCCTCAAATAATTTCATATTTTAGGCTGACTTTTGATCTTTATTGAGTCAGAAAACCATAGTTCAGGTCACTTTAATCAAGAACTATATTATATTCAAAATTCTTTAGTGTGAGACTCAAAATCATATGACATAACCCCATCATAAATATTTACTGCAACTATTCATCTCAAATATTTCACATTTCCAACTAAGTCTTGTTATTCTGTTAAAAAGCAAATGTGGAAAACATTCATGTTAGAAAATACAATCCCAAATCAGAAAAAGCTGGGATGGGACATAAAATCAAGATTAAAACTGAAAATAGTGATGTGTAAATCATTTGTGTCCTGTATTACAGTAAAAACAATACAGCAGAACATTATTTGATGTGATACCTCATCAATTTTATTCTTTGACCAAAATAAACAATCACTTCAATTCTGATGCTGCAACACATTCCAAAAAAAGTTGGGACTGTTACGATAAGCTGTGTGTGAGTTGTTTAGGACCCAGTAAACTTGCAGATTCGAACCCAGGTAGAAAAGAAAACTTATTTAATGCTCCAAAAATAACAAACAAAACAGAGCCGGTCTCGTCCGCTGATCGTGGGGCAGCTGGGCACACTGGGTTGACTGGACTACTGTCTCCCGGGGTGAATGAGAGGCGTTGCTCGCTAAATCAGAACAAAAAGAGAGTGTAAGAACAAGCAGCAGGTATAGTACAGATTGTTTCTGCTAGTCACTCTGGGGACCTGAACAGCAGAGTGCGCCGCAGGCCCAGGGAGTAACCCAGGGAGAAGGAGACTGGTGCCAGAGATCTCGGGTTGGTGTGTGGGTCCCCTGATGAGGCAGCGCTGGTAGCTGAGCGGTGCGATGTAGGATGGTGGAGGCGTTGCTTGCTGAACAGCTGAGTGCGCCGCAGGCCCAGG
>NW_018128094.1:1613241-1615531 GCF_001952655.1 Monopterus albus
GACGCACCAACGCTGACCTTATATACTGCTCTGATAATGGAGAGCAGGTGTGCCTCGTCGCCTGGAATGCACCCTCACCTGTGCGGGGGGGGAGCTGCTACCTGTGCCTGCTACCGAGGTACATGGGGCGGCCCGAGTCACAGACGTAACAGGGACAGATTTCAGTGTATAAAGGGCAAGGGTGCAGTCCAAAGCTGGATGACCGTTGTTAGATATTAGTAATTGTTAGACCTTAATGTGTTAGTAATGCAATTTAGTAAGATTCAAAGTCTGCTCTAGTCTGTTTTGTTTCAAGGTTAGCAGACACAATGTTGATTCTGAAAAGTGAACCATGGCACCAGTTGTTTCCTTCTATTAAATCTTGTGTTAGAATATTATGCCTGAATAAATGAATGAATGCTTTAGCTATGCACCACGTGACAACATACACACACACATTGAGATTCTTCATTTTGTTATGACTAGGTAGAAATGCAGCTGGAGTACTAGATAAGAGATGGAGTCTGTGGCTGGACTTCATCTGGGTAAGGAGTTAGCCCAAAACTTATAAATGTATTAGGCTTTGTGTGGCCAGGGACTTCTTTCTCCAGCAGCCAGTGTGTGTCTCTGGTGGAGGGAGCAACCTGGGTCGTGTTTATAACTTTTACTTGTGGTTTAAAATAAATCAGCACTAAATGAAGAAAGACGGACTCCTTCGTCATTCAGAGCTGTCCAATTAAAGAACTGGGGTATTACACTGTAGTCTCCGATCCCTCAGACGGCACTGCATCAAGAATCTTCACTCTTCTATAAGCAATAAACTCACATGGATTACTTTGGAACACTTGTGTCAGGCTCTAAAATATGTAGTTACAGTACATCCATAAATGTCACTTAAAACTGTACTGTGCCAAAAGGAAGCCCTATGTCAACAATGTTCAGAAGCTCAGTCGACTGCTCTGGGCAAGGAGACAACTGGGACAGACCATCACACAGTAGAAATGTGTATTGTCAGACAAATCAATATTTCAGGTTTTTTTTGAAGGAACGGACGACATGTGCTCTGGACCAAAGACAAAAAGGACCATCCAGACTGTTACCAGCACTGACGATGGCAGCCTTGGTCACTTGTGCTCTCTTGTGTTTGTTGTTCTTCTTTGTTTTCTCGATCTTTTGCAGCCCATCCCGGATTACTTTTACCAGAGAAGAACTGTTAAATATTGGACAACTCACAAAGAACTACCTTTCTCCGACTTTTGCAAACAAAGAATGCTGTATGGACATTCTGATCGGAGGCGCAGCTGCCATATACAGGACCTGAAAAAAACGCCGGTGTGGCAAGTGTGCGGGCACCTTGGTGAGGCTACCCCAGAGAGGGTTCCACTCTGTCCCCCGTGCAGCCCTTGGACTCTCTGAGCACTGTATGGTCCATCTCATTGCAACCTACAGGCAGAAACTTAAAGCTGTGAAGCCTGTGGTCAAAACAGTGAAGAGCTGGACTGTGGAGGGTAAGTAAGAGCTACAGTCCTGCTTTGACTGCACAGACTGGAGTGTATTTGAGACTGCAGCTACAGACCTGGATGAATTCACTGACACTGTCACACATTATATCAGATTCTATGAGGATGTGTGTGTGCACAAAAAGTCCTTCTGCACATACAACAACAACAAGCCCTGGTTCACAGCAAGACTCAAGCAGCTTTGTCATGCCAAAGAGGAGGCTTACAGAAGTGGGGACAGGACTCTCTACAGCCAGGCAAGGAACACACTGACAAGGGAGATCAGAGTAGCAAAGAGGAGCTACTCTGAAAAGCTGAAAGCTCAGGTTTCAGCCAACGACCCCTCGTTTGTGTGGAGAAGCCTGAAAAGCATCACTGGCTATAGGTGCGTGGCCTCTTTAAAAAATAAAGGTTCAGAAAGGCACCAGGCCCAGATGGTGTGACCCCCCTCCTGACTGAAAGTGTGTGCTGATCAGCTGGCCCCCATCTTCACACTTATCTTCAACAGGTCACTGGAGCTGTGTGAAGTCCCCCCCATTCATGTACTCCATCATCATCCCAGTGCCTAAGAAAACCTCCATCAGTGGACTGAATGACTACAGACCTGTCGCCCTGCCATCTGTAGTTATGAAGTCCTTTGAAAGACTGTTGTTGGCCCACCTGAAGGACACCGTAGACCCCCTGCAGTTCACCTACCGGGCAAACAGGTCAGTGGATGATGCAATTAACATGACACTGCATTACATCCTGCAACACCTCGACTCCCCAGGGACCTATGCACGGGCCCTCTTTGTGGACTTCAGCTCGGCATT
>NW_018128094.1:1615766-1625563 GCF_001952655.1 Monopterus albus
CAACAACCTGGAGCTGAACACGCTCAAAACAGTGGAGATGACAGTGGACTTCAGGAAGAGCCCTCCCACCTTACCCCCCTCACCATACTTGGCAGCACTGTATCAGCAGTAAAGTCCTACAAGTTCCTGGGCTCCACTATATCCCAGGACCTGAAGTAGACGTCCAACATCAGGACCATCATCAAGAAGGCACAGAGGATGTACTTCCTGCGCCAGCTCAGGAAGTTCGACCTGCCCCAGGAGCTGCTGATACAGTTCTACAGAGGAATCATCGAGTCTGTCCTCTGCACCTCCATCACTGTCTGGATTGGCTCAGCAACCAAACAGGACAGGAACAGACTTCAGCGGACAGTCAGGACTGTAGAAAAGGTCATTGGTGTGAGCCTGCCCCCCATGGAGGACCTGTATACCTCATGTGTCAAAAGGAGGGCGGAGAGGATCACTGCAGACCCCTCACACCTGGACACAATCTGTTCAAACTCCCCCCTTCTGGACGACATTACAGGTCACTGCACCAAGACAACCAGGCACAGGGACAGTTTCTTCCCCCAGGCTGTCACTCTGATGAACATTTAACCCACAACAGTATGACTGTACAATAACCCTCAGTGCAATACCTGTATATATACATTGTACAGATTATACAGATCCATACAGGTCTCTATTTTTTAAGTACTCTTATCTTTATTCCCATTTATCTCGTTTCACAATGAGCATTCCTTTGTTTGTCTGCATTTTTTTTCTACCTGTTTATACTGCTTATTTTGCTTTATTACACAACCTTACGTTGGTTTACTGTTTACTTGCCCCTTGCATGGGGAGAAGTACATGCACATTGAGAGCCAACACATCTGGCCAATAAAGCAGATTCTGAAATTCTGAAGTCCAAAAGCCAGGGCCTGTCATGGTCTGGGGTTGTGTCAGTGCCCTTGGCAAAGATAACTTATACATCTGTGATGGCTCCATTAATGCTGAAAAATACATTTCATTTCAAATACAGTACATAGATTTTGGAGCAACATATGCTGCCTTCAAGATGACATCTTTTCCAGGGACACCCATGCATATTTCAACAAGACAATGTAAAACCTCATACTGCACACATTACTAAGGCCTGGCTGTGGAGGAAAAGGGTGCGAGTGCTGGTGCATTTTGAAACACAAATTGGGTCAAAGATGACTGTTGCATGCCTTTAGACTTATTTGCAGGAAGAATGGGACAAAATTACACCCAACACATTTAATCACTTGGTGTCCTCAGTCCCTAAACACCTTTTAAGTGTTGTGAAAAGGAACGGCAGCATCACATGTTGGTAAATGCTTTACTGTCCCAACTTATTTTGGAATGTGTTGCAGGCATCAGAATTGAAAATTATTTTTATTAAAATTGATCACATCACAATAAGGTATCAGATCAAATAATGTACTGGTGTGGGGTTTTTTTCAGTTAATACAGGACACAGATGATTTACACATCATTATTGTCAGTTTTAGTTTTGATTTTACATACCACCCCAACTTTTTCTGGTTTGGGGTTGTAAGAAGGGACTTTGGACAGGCAGAGAAGTGCAGTTAATAGAAGAATGCATTTTTTTGGCCTGTGACTGAAAGGGCATCTCAAGTTTATTACAGTTTGAGTTTTTGTTTTCATAGTTCTGCCTTCTGTATGTATCAATAATAATAATAATAATAATTATAATAATAAATGTTGGGAAAACATTGACATCAACATAGCTGTGGTCAAGCCTGGCCTTCTGACTTCAGGATTTACAGTCAAACAAAACCATCAGCACAGTTTTACACAGGATATATTTAAATGGAAGAACAGAATAAGAAGATGTGATGAGCACCTTCATACTCCTAAGGAGATAATGCCTCTAGATTTTAATACCCCATTGCCTGTCCTGTACTGCCTCCCTCAGGAGAAACTGTGTATTTTCACCAGAAAGAAAAGCTCTGTGAATAGTAATATCACCACTCTGTTGTTCAGCATCATTTTAAAATGTGGGTTGTAATAAATATGATAGTCTCAGTTTCAACAAAAAACAAGAGGGTCTCAGAGTTGTACTGTGTCTATTCAGTATGGGAAATGAAACATATTGGGTCTGAAATACCTGGTACTGGTGTGTTATGGTTTATCTATCTCATATGCATCTGTCCTTCTCAGCTTCCGGGCTACTCGTTGACCATCAGAGCACTGGATAGTGGAATCCCACCTATGTCCTCCACTGTGATGGTCAATATAGACCTTTCTGACATCAATGACAACCCACCCTCCTTCTCCCCAGCCAACCTCACTACTGTCATACAGGTAAACTCGATCACTGGCATGATATTCATTTACAACACAAAGACAAGCATGTGAGATATTAGTTGAAGAAAACTTTGCCTAACAATCAGCCACCTGTGATACATATTGGTTGGTAAGTATAAACTCTACTGCAGTGTTATAGCACCAGGCCCCGTACACAAGCAGCCTCAAATAAAAACAAGCTGGTAATTGCAGGTACTGTGTGGGCCTGCCCATGTTGGGGGCCTGAGCCCCACTATTCCCCTTACTGTAGGACCTGTCTAGCTGGATGTCACATCGTTTCAATCTCTATTATTATTGCAGCCCATTTACTGCAGTTTTATTTTGGTAGGTACATGTAAGTTGCTATTGGTAGGTCCTGTCATAATCAGTAACTGCTAGTCTGTACAGTAGGTAGCTATAAAGATCAATTTATTTAAGGATATTTTATGGCATGAATTATGCCCCCCACATTGTGTTCTCAAATTATAATTCAGGAAGTTTAGTTGGAGCAAGAGATTCACAATTTAAAACAATAGTCATGCACTTTGTTTTTTGCTCACTGTATCCATTTCTTCTGTTCATACTGTTTATTAAGAGTTTCCTTCAAAACCATTTCAGTGTAAGTGATAGAGGAGAAATTCCACCTTCCTCATTCTGTGATTATACAGTTGAGTGCAAAAGTTTGCATCCCCTTACTTTGAAATGGCAAAAAGAATAAAACAAAGTATTTTTCTCATTAACATAATATTTAATGTACATTCAGCTAGTACAACTGTTGCCTCATCAACAGAAGTAATAGAAATGGTCGGGGAATGTATCAAAAGAAAGTTATAGTGAAATAATGATCTTATCAGTGCAAATGCTTGCATCCCCTTTCACAAATACTTTGTATGTCCTCCCTAACCTCCTCCAACCTCTTTGGGTACTCTCTGAGCAGTGTTTGTATCCTTTTAGATGCAATTTTAGCCCATTCTTCATAGCATACTTGTTCCAAGTCTAGCAGATTGCTTGGTTGCCTGCTATGTACAGTCCTCTTTAAATCGATCCACAGGTTTGATACTGTAACTGATTATGATATTGTAACTGAAAGAGTCACTAGGAAACCTGCTCAAGAGCTATGAAAGAATCAAACAAACCACAGGGGACCTGACAAAAGGACTAGAGGCATCTAGAATAAGAGTCCAGTAGTCTGCACAAGTCTGGATTGTTTGGGAGAAAAGCATGCAGGAAGCCATTGCTTATTTCTAGCACACTTGGAATTTGTTAAGGAACAAGATTATGTGGTCTGAGTTGAATTATTTGGTCATAATTTGCATAGGTATGTATGGTGAGAAAAACACACCTATGGGAAGAGTAACACCATTCCCACAGTCAAACATGGTGGAGGCTCTGATGTTTTGGGAGTAGATGTCTGCATCAAGCACTTGAGCTCTATATAAAATGGAAGGAAGAATGAATGCAGCCCAGTGTCAGAAGATTTTAAAGCAAAGCCTCCTACTATAAGTCAGAAAGTTACAAATGAAGAGGCAGTGGATCCTTCAACAAGACAATGATCCAAAGCACAGGAAGGAGCATTTGTACTTGCTTAATGTGCAATGTTATGTTGATGAGAAAAAGTATCATGTAATACAAACACCGTAATGTGACCCTGTACCCCCTAACAGGCAGATCTCTCGCATGGTGTGTCTCTTTTCCCAGGAAAACAAACCAATCGGCACCAGCATCCTGCAGTTGTCTGTCATTGATCAGGACTCCTCCCACAATGGTCCACCCTTTGACTTCCATATTCTGTCAGGAAATGAAGGTGGAGAGTTTGTGCTGGAAAAAGATGGAACACTGGTGGCCAATCAAGTGTTCAGGAGGGATCTGGCAACTGAATATGTTATTCAGATACAGGTAGAGAACCTCATCACACTCACATGTTAGGGTCACATCGGTTTCATTGTTCTGAGTCATGAATGGGTCTAAAATATAAAAACAAAAAGTCTGAATAAACCTTTCACAATGACAGTCGTAAAAATCATCACTTCACTCACTGTACATCATGTTTACTGACCCTTTTGTAGGTGTTTTCTTTAATACAATTTCAGATTTTAATAGAATTGACTGTAAATAAAATATTGTAACTTCTTAAAGCAACAAGGCAGCAAGAGATGGAGGATAAAATTCACTGTCCTTGTCCTGTGTAAAACATATATTCCAAAGTTCTGCCAGAGCTAATATGTAGTTTGAGCAGGAATTAAACAAATCAAGTAGGTTTTTTCCACAATTAGACTTGTTAGTATAAAATTCCCTTTCTGTTTTCTCTGTGCTCTGACTGCATGTCTCATGAAACAGTGCTAATATGCTGAGTGACTGGAACATCTGAAATGTCATTGTTTAAGTAATAGCTGAAGTTGAAGATATAAGGTGAGTCTATATAACTTTTAAAATAAGAAATAACACAGCCATCTTTTTCTAAATAAAAAGTTGAAATTGCAAAACCAATGTACCAATGCTCAACTGGAGTTTTCACTGCTGGACTGATTGGACCAAGCTCTTATCCCAAACTATTCTTATTCAACAACAATATCAATTGTTCACTTAATAGATAATTACTGATGATATTGTTTACACAATGTGTTGAGTTTTGCTATGGAGAAGGTATTTTACAACAGCAAATATAAACTTATTGTAAATAAAGATAAGTAGGTTTATGTTTTAAATAAATCTACCCCAATCAAACTAGGCTGTAGTCTGCTGTTAACTTCCTGACCAAATAGAGGTGATGCTGAGATGTCACCAAAGTTGTTTCTTATCTCCATTTCTCCCTGTTTCCCTGCTGCTCCTAGGTGACAGACTCAGGGAAGCCTCGACTGGCCTCTTCCTCTATGCTGACAGTCAGGGTGATTGAGGAAAGCCTCCACCGGCCAGTGGCATTACCACTGGAAGTTCATATTGTCACTATGGAGGATGAGTTTCCTGGTGGTGTGATTGGCCAGTTGCATGCTACTGACGCTGATCCTTATGATGCTCTGACCTTTGGCCATGCCCCCCCAGCCCATCGCAGTCTCTTTAAGATCAGCCCTCATGATGGGAAGATCATTGCCCTGGGTGGACTGGATGCAGGCAGGTACTCCCTCAATGCTAGTGTTAGTGATGGTCGCTTCGCCATCCCTGTGCCCGTGAGTGTGCACGTGGAGCAAGCGACACCAGAGATGCTGCGAGAGGCCGTGACAGTACGCTTTGAGAGCGTGGCACCACAAGACTTTGTGGCATTGCATCTGAAGAATGTGTTGAAAGTGCTGCAGCAGGCTGCCACATCGCAACAGCAGGACACAATACACCTGCTCAGTCTGCAGCCGGTCGGTGGGACGCAACAACTGGACATGCTTGTCGCCGTGGAAACAGCAGAAGGCGGCTACTACAAGGCGGCGTACCTCACCCAGAAACTCAGTGCATCACGCCGACAGCTGGAGGAGGTTGTCAGAGTATCAGCTATTCTAGATAAGAACTGCTCAGGGTTGGAGTGTCAGGGGGCGCAGTGTGAACAGAGTATCACCCTGGATTCACACAACCTAGCTACATACAGCACCCCGCGAGTCAGCTTTGTCTCCCCACGCTTTCACCGGACCTCACGCTGCACATGCACTGGTGAGTAATACTACGTCATTCATGTGGCTACGCCTGATGATTCACTGAACTCATTCACTACAGTATGCTACATTTACCAAGCAACATTATATCAAATACCAAATCAGAAAAAGCTGGAACAGTATGCAAAATCAAAATTAAAACTGAAAATAGTGATTTGTAAACCATCTGTGTCCTGTATTAAATTTAAAACAATACAGCAGCACATTATTTGATGTGATACCTCATCAATTTTGTTCTTTATTCAAAATAAAAACACTTCTATTCTGATGCCTGTAACACATAAAAAAAAGTTGGGATAGTAAAGCATTTACCACTGTGTGATGTTGCCGTTCCTTTTCACAACACTTAAAAGACATTTAGGGACTGAGGACACCAAGTTATTCAGCATTAATGGAGCCATCACATAAGTGGAAGTTAGCTTTGCCAAGGTCACTGATACAACCCCAGACCATGACAGGCCCTGGCTTTTGGACTTATTGCTGCTAACAGTCTAGATGGTCCTTTTCATTTCTGGTCTGCAGCACACGGTGTCCGTTCCTTCCAACAAAGACTTGAAATACTAATTTGTCTGACAATACAATAAAATTGATGAGGTATCACATCAAATAATGTGCTGCTGTATTGTTTTAAATTTAATACAGGATACACAGATGATTTACTCGTTACTATTTTCAGTTTTGATTTTGATTTTACATACTGTCCCAACTTTTTCTCATGTGGGGTTGTACATCTATTCACTACACTGTACAGTATAGTGCCCTCATAAATTTCACAATATAATGAAAAGCATGTCCCCATCATATAGAGTAATCCCAAAATGCAAATTTCCTAACTTTCAAACAGCTGACAGTAGTGATGAAAAATTATGATCTTAAGTTAAGTGTCTTAAATCTCATTTTACTGCTCACTACTGAATGAACTTTTGAGTATACAGTATATAGGGAACAGTGAATGAGGGTGTGATTTCAGACAGTGCATTCTAGGACACAGCCAAAGATACTGACTCTTGTAGCTATGTAATAACTGAAATTCCAACCTTGGAACAGACATTTTCTCAACAGTATGTTGTGTGGCTTGCTTCAGATGTCTACATAAGAATGGCAGTCTTTTGAGAAAGGATGCAGTTTTGTTCCTCATTAATATTTCTGTTATTCAGCAGCCTTTAATGACTACAATTGTCCATGACCACTGTGGGCTAATCATAACAGTTTGATAAAAAAAAAAAAAGACAGTCCATTGTATTGCCGGGATGTTACTGTTATCTTCCCTTGATATATACAGTAACCTCTAAATGTACTGAGAATTTGCAATTTTCAAGTAATTTGTGTTGCACTCCTTTCAGGTCACATAGAGTGCAGGCCACACTAACATGCTGATATCAAGTGGAAGTGAGACAATATACTTTACTACCCTGAAAATATGAAATTGTAGGCTGCATAAAGTTAGTGTTCTACATAACTTACTGTGATCGATCATGTTTATGCTGTATGTATTATTTCTGAGTAAATCAACAAAATTTAGCATGCATATAGCAGATATAAGACATAACTTGCAAATGCAAAACTATTATTACCACTAAATATGCAGTAAAGGTAAGTGCAACTTACTTAAACTGCAGAAGTGAATCTCTCCAAAGTCTGCAGGCAGCAGGGATCTGGAGTAACATCAACAGGGGAAAAGGCACTGAGTCTACTGTCTGACTCTGGTACATGAAGGAATCTGGTGA
Organism: Monopterus albus; assembly: GCF_001952655.1. Lineage (NCBI taxonomy): Eukaryota > Metazoa > Chordata > Actinopteri > Synbranchiformes > Synbranchidae > Monopterus > Monopterus albus. The sequence goes on from NW_018128094.1 coordinate 1,623,421, forward strand.
GCCCTCAGGCTCCCAGATGGTCTTTTCAGTGTTCGGCTGTTGTTCGTAAAGTGTCGAGGGCAGCAGATTAGTACAAGATCTGGTATCAGCAGCAGCTAAGAAGACTTGAGTCAAATGGGGTTCGTACAGGTTAGTAATACTGAATGGTCTCAGCAATGAGTGCACACAGCTACAGTGAGTCCCAGGGTACAGTGTCATTTATCACTTGCACTGCTAAAACCTAAACCTTGTCACTCAGTGCTCAAGTAACACTAATGTTGGAATGTTTTCACTTATTTTATATGACTGATCGTTTGTAATGCACTGGGGGTAGAGAGGCACTTGGCAGGGTCCACCGGAATGACCGAGGGCAGAAGCACCTGGCTGGGTGGCCTGTATATAGTTCAGACTTGGCAAGACTTCTGTGCGTGTTCCTATGTTTGGTGTGTTCTGTTGTTGCTGTGCATCTGCCAGAGAGGAGAAATAAAAGAAAAAAAGACAAGCTTCATTCTTCAGGTTCTTCTTATAAATAGCCTCTGCTACAATGGTGTCAGAAGGTGGCAGTAAGTGGGTAAGCTTGGACATCATTGAAACAGCAGAGATTACAGCTAGAAAGCTGGAAGAAAGACTTTTGGAGCTTTGGTGAATTTCATAGATAATCAGATTATTTAAGGATGAATTTCAGTGTGGGATTGTGGGTACTGCACATAATTTCAGTGATTCCCAGAAATGTATGATCTTAAAAAAGGGGCAATTCCCATACACATTTGCTGCAATGTTAAACAGCGGTGTGCTCTAAAACCCAAACTGGGATGGTGCTGTTTGTGCCAGATGGGCTGGTTCATTTCCCCTATGCTAATTAACAAGCTGTATGCTGGGTGGTTATAAAACAACACTTACCTTCTCCCCCTCTCTACAAAGCCAGGTGTCCCCTCTGCTGTTGCAGGATCTCTTGCTAGCATATACGATCAAGTTTTAATGATGTGAATATGAAAGCATGCAAACGTGGACTGCTCGTTAGCGTAAATCTACATCAACTGGAGTGGAAACCACTCATAAAAAAACAGGTAACGAAAAGGACTCGTGCAAATGGCAGTGCCAGTGATGCCAATATTACTCCTCAGGATCTTTAGATATATAGATATAACTTTACAAAAATGAACCAGCAGTCCAAAGACGTTTCAGGCTAAATGGCTCAGAATATATTCATGGCCTGAACTTACCAACGATTAAATGAGCTGCTCAATTTGTTAAATATATGGTGCTGTGCCTTTTTAACTGCCAATGTTACAAAACTTCAAGTTGAAGTTGCTACTTGGACAGCAGCATTGAAAATTTTATTTCAGAGCTTGGACCTTACAGAGAGTAGTTTTGTTTTAAGCTATCAAGTGGAAAGTGGAGAAGAAATAGGACAGGGGAATAATAGAGCATAGTGATGAGAGAAAAGAGGGCCACCAAATGAAAGACTAAGGACACTGATGCAGCTCAAGAGAGAAAAAAAGACAACAAATTATAGCCATGGTTCAGAGAATCCCTTAAATTTGAGCAGAGTGATGAAATGCAATTTCAGGTAAGAACAGGACCAGGTAAGACCTGCAGTTAAGCTCACAAGTATTATCACCCCAAAGTATATAAATTCTCTATACACTATGTGAAGCATTTAAGGGGGGAATCCCCTCCCATTCTGAAAAAATGAATTTCAGGCCGTGTTACCATCTGTTTAAGGTTAGTTAACCTCTGTTTGCTTTGGTCAAAGTTCAAAGTGTTTATTTGTCATATGCACAGTTAGGAATCGTGTTTCCCTGTACAATGAAAGAAAGTCTTACTTTGCCGTCCACATGAATGCCACAAAATACAAATGAAATATAAAGTAGATAAATAAGCAACACAAAATCTAAGACACTTTAAGCAGCAAATGCAGCAATATGATAAAAATATATAAGAATATAATAAGAGAATGTATGCTACATGGGAGCAGCATGTGCAGCAGTCAACAGTCAATGTGCAAGCTTTACTACTACGCAGCTTTACTCTTCTCCGCAGTCTGTACCACTCTCTGCAGGCACTTGCGGTCCATAGCAGTAGTTCTGCCATACCAGACAGTGATGCAGCTGGTCAAGATGCTCTCAATGATGCAGCTGGAGAAGCTGCAAAGGGTCCCATG
>NW_018128094.1:1625823-1628040 GCF_001952655.1 Monopterus albus
CCTATTGCCAGTCCTGACAGTCTGGGGCCTGCCAGTCAGAAAGTCCAGGAGCCAGTCACAGAGGGTGGGGTGCAGACCCAGTGTGGACAGTTTGTGGGTGAGTTTGTGGGGGACAACTGTGTTGAAGGCGGAGCTGTAGTCAATGAAGAGTATCCTGATGTAGGAGTCTCGTTTTTTCAGGTGAGAAAGGGAATAGTGGAATGCAGCCGCCATGGTGTCTGAGGTGGCCCTGTTGGGCCGGTAGGCATACTGCAGGGTGTCCAGGGTGTCTGGTATACTGCTCTGAATGCGGGCCAGCACCACTCTCTCAAAACACTTCATAATGATTGGGGTGAGTGCCACTGGCCACTGGCCTGTAACTGGGCTCTTCTTGGGAAGGGGAACGATGGTTGTGGTCTTAAAGCAGGTGGGAACGATGCTCTGGCTGAGAGAGAGATTGAAGATGGGGGTGACAACATCAGCCAGCTCGCTGGCACATGCGCCGAGAGCCCTCCCAGGGATGTTGTCCGGTCCTGCCGCTTTGCGGGCGTTGATCTTCCTCAGGACTGTGCGTACCTGGCCTAGTGAGACAGTGGGAGGTGGGGGGTTGGGTGGTCTCGGTGTGTGTGTGCCTCCTCTCTGTGCTGTAGCTGGAGTTCTCAAAGCGGGTGTAGAAGGTGTTGAAGTCATCCGGCAGGCTGTCTTTGGTGCTGATGATGCTGGTGGTGGTCCTGTAGTCTGTGATGTGCTGCAGGCCTTGCCACATGAGTCCGGAGTCAGCAGTAGAATAGAAGCCATTCAGCTTCTCTCTGTACTGCATCTTGGCCACTGTGATTGAACAACACAGTGGAGCTGACCTTTCTACTGAAACATGCTGAAGAGATGTAATGTTTCCCATCTGCTAATGTGGCAGAGTAGGTTTTCTTTCTCTCTGCCGAGTTAACTATCCTCGGGTTGGATCAGATTACTGCACCTGTGTGTTGATTGCTGGGCAGCGCTGTCAGGGTTCATCTATGGGAGCACTCAATCAGGTGTATTTCTTTATTTCCCTTGAAGCCATATGGTTGGGTGGTGGCATGCTGCATGGATGATCGGCACATCTTGTCTTGTGGGAAAATTACTTAGTAAGGCTAGCTGCTTTGTGCTCTGTGCAAAAGCTGCTGAGTGCAGCGTTGTCTTTACCACCTAATCAAGCTGTTGCATTGTTTGACATCCCCTTCCTCTGTGTTTGAGCTGCGCTTTTACCTTCTAAATTGTTTGAAGTGAAGCCTGTCTCTGCCCGTCAGTGATATGTAGCTGGGGGCCTTTTTGGGTAAAAATTTTCCTGGGAGTAAACTTTCCCTGGGAGGTATTGTTGGAATCTATTAAGTTGGCCTAAAGTTTAGGCCTGTTATACCTACCCACTGTGCTGCACTGTCACACTAACATGTTAGATGTATCTGGGTATCTTTTCTGGATAAGGAAAAACTACCAGCCTTTGTAAATGCACAACTCTTCCAGAATGGGATCACATTCTGGAGGTGGTCTTGTTGATCAGATTTTTCCAGGTGTAAATAAAATACAATATGTACAGTTTGACCATATTCTTAAGAAAAAAAAAGTCTGCCAAGAAGTGGAGAGGTCACCTAACTCTGCTTCTTCCCACTCTCTCAAACTCCCTGTCAAAAAGCTATAAACAAGCCCTTCCTATGCAAAGGAAAAAGCGGAGCCATAGAGCATAGTGCAAAGACTGAGTTTCAGAGTTGTGCGTTTAGATCAGACATATCTTCCTGCAACAGAATACAGTAGGACAGGGTGGGCTGTTTGCTACTGAGTCAAACTAATTTAATACAGTGCTTCATGTCTAACTCCACAACAAAAAAGCTCAAAGTATGTTGACTGTGTGTGTGTGTGTGTGTGTGTTTGCACCCAGAATTATTCACACTGTGGAGACCTGGCCTTTCTTCTGGTGACTGCAGGCTTGTGTCCACCATGTATATCACTGAATTTCAGGGTGACAACTTCACTTAATGTTAGGGCAGAGTTTTCCCTGCCATAGAAAAGACTTAGAGGCAGCACCTTAGTGTTTTAGCAGACCACCTTAAGTCAAATGGACACAAAAAGACATTTATGCGACATATCAAAAGTAAGGTATGCTAAAACAAAAGGGAGAATTCTATGCACTGAAAGAAAAAATGAATAGACTTTGCAAACCAAGGGTAGTTAGATTAAATAGATTTGAGTAATTGGTTCCCACAG
>NW_018128094.1:1628094-1641340 GCF_001952655.1 Monopterus albus
AGATGTTTTAAAGTGACATTCTCACCTCCTCTGGTTTTCTTTTGTATTTTAAGGCTGTCTTGTTCATGTTCTTCATGGTATTTGATGTGTGTTTTTCTCTCTCCCTGTGTGTGTTTACAGATGCCAGCTGTGCTGTCCTGTCACAGCAGTGTGAGGACCAGCCATGTCCAGCAGACATGCACTGTGTTTTAGTTGAGGCCACAAGTGGACGTTACGCATGCCAGTGTCCACCGGGCAAACTGGGAGAGTGTGCAGGTGTGTGTGTGTAAGAATGAAACACAAAATTCTCAAATTGTTTTCTTTTTGGATGAAAATAATGTGTAAAACAAATTTCAAAATGTCACCTATATGTGCTTGTGCATTGTTCTGGGTGCAGGCCATTCGTCTCTGAGTTTCTCAGGTAACAGCTACATTAAGTATAGACTGTCTGACTGGCTACAGACGGAGCTGAAACTCAGCCTAAGGATCAGAACACTGCAGAGCCAAGGAATCATCATGTACACACACACTGAGCCCTGTACTGTGCTCAAGGTATACACACACACACACACACACACACACACACACACACACACACACACACACAAGTGCCAATCAAGACAAAACAGAAAGCTGCTGCTGTTGCTCTGCTTTCGGTCAAACGCTTCAGTGTCCAACAAGGAAATGAAGGATAAATGATCCCATATTTGGCAGTTACCATATAGAACAGTGAACTTTTTAGTTGTAGTTATAACCTTTAAGTTCATTAATTTATTCTACTTGATGTGTTTATTAGAACTAGTTAACATATTTCAGATTCTCAGTACAATTTAACGGAGACCCAGGTGTCTTGGAAAACCTGAACATTTTTGACCCGTTTTCCACTCATGAAAAAGTCATGAAAGATGAGACAAATTCTACAATGACCTTGAAAAACACTGCATCATCCTGGAAAATAATTTTTCATATTTTTCTCTTTTCTTTTATTTTTGAGGTTAATAGTTAAAGGTGGTGTTGTACTGGATTACATTATATTCAGAGGTGTCTCTTTGTTTTTGTCCTCCCGAGCTACATACATGAGAGGGTCAGAATATTAGGAACACCTCTGAATATCATGTGGTCCGGGACAACACCACCAGTTATTCAAAATATTTAAACCTGTAGTTTGTAGTCATAAGATTTGATTGATTAGACAAGGTTTTTCTAATTGATTCAACATTTGAACTAAGGATATTATGTATGTTTTTTAAATTTCCCTGGTATGATAAATCTTTCATTGGTAGTTTGTTTATTTGGATTCTGATTATCTGTTACAGTATAACCACTATTATTCCTGGGGTCCATAGAACAAAGTAACTACAACAATCCATGATTAAAACATATTAAACTCCCCTCCCATACGTGTGCACATAAACATTTACACAATCACCTATATAAATTTGTATTTAGCAAGTATTAAAACTACAAAACAAGCTCAGTACAATTAGCTACATCAATCAACATTATAGCAGCATAGGTAAGCAACAGTAGATCATCATCAACCATATATAACAAATTCAGGCCAACCAATTTCCCCTTCAGTATGTAATCAATCTAGTCTGTGTCTGTATGTGACTTATTAAGAACATCTTCAACTGTTGTTTAAAAACTAACTCAACTTAACTTTATTCTCTGGTAAATCATTGCACTGACTAGCTTAAAGCCTTAGTTCTAGGTTGAGGAAGTACTACCTTATCCATAGTTTGTTCTCTAGTCTTGTATCAGTGCTTATTCCTAATAAAAGAGGGCCAACAGACGAAAGGTCAGCCTTTCCTTCACCATCAACCAGGACAGCATGCATATCATCAACCTGCTGTCTGAATGGACAGTTGAGGGTGAACAGCTACATTTCAAACGACATGAAGCTTCTGCAAATCGTTTTTTTTTTTTTTTTTTTCTTTTTTTGCTGCACTGGACCACACTATAGGTCAGTAGTCCAAATGTGTCAGCATTAAACACTGAATTATCAGTTTTAATGTACTTGGAGATAATAATGACCGACACCTTTTCATATGACTAGACCAGGACATTATCTCATAAATTCTTATACCTAATAGTTTAATCAGATGTTTGTTATGAAAACATTTACAGTAAGCATGTACTTGTTAGGTATAGCCATCACTGCAATTGTACATAAGGGAAAGAAAACATTGAATACCCACTTTCCATGGAGATGTTCCAAACAAGGCATTTGAATCATTTGTATGAGAGTTTGATAGAAGACATGCAGTAAACAAAATAAGCAGGCTGTAATGAATTTCCTGACTGGATATACTGGGAACTATTAAACCGTGTCTGTTTATGTGTGAGCAGTTGGAAGAAGGGAAGCTGTGGTTCCAGCTGGCCTGTGGTGACAGTACCGACATGCTGGGCATCTCCAGCCGTCGTATAAATGACGGCGGCTGGCACACAGTGACACTGGAGCTGAATCGCAACTTCAGCAGCCTGGCTCTGGATGACAGCTATGTCGAGCGACGCCATGGACCTCCATTCATAAAACTGCTCGCTCCAGACAGAACCATCTTCTTTGGAGCACTGGTCAGTTCATGAGTGCTTGTAGCTGCCATACTGGGGGTTCAGACAATAACATAATTGTCATTTCAGGGCTCCTCAGCTTTTGGGCATCCAGAGATGCTGTAGCACATCCTTCAAAATGTAGAGCTTGTTATCTGGTAGAAGTTAGGAGACATTTCTAGTGGTCAATCAAATGTGAAATGCAGTTTTTCTGTCATGGTCATTACTTCAATGCGGGCTCAATGTCTGTAAACTGCATCACTGCTCACAATGCTCATAACATGTTTTTCTCAGCTTTCATGTTCATACCAAGGCATGCAGCCTACACACATGGGGGGATTATGACAGAATGGGCCCTTGGCACAAATACACTCATGGCCAAAAATCTCGGTACCCCTACCTTTCTGTCAGACAATGCACCATTTCTCTCAGAAAATTGTTGCAATCACAAATTCTTTGATATTATGTTTATTTCTTTTGTTTGCACTGGAACAACACAAAAAATCAGAGAAAAAATGATAGAAATCTGATCCATTCCACACAGAACTCTAAAAATGGACTTGACAGAATTATTAACGCCTTTCCAAAATCATCAGAAATAGTTATATTTCAAGCAGGTGATGCTCCTTTAATTTGTAAACTCACCTGTAGCAACCAACAAGTGATGGCAACATAGAAATCACACTGACAACCAGTTAAAATGGAGAAAGGTTGACTCAACCTTTGTGTTGTGTGGACCACACTGAGTGTTATGGCCTCACTAGTTGAGTGCAGCTAGCCATCCAACAGCTAAACACAGCTCCAGGAACTCCAGGGACACATACATGAGTTTTATGAAGTTTACTGGTAGCAAGTGTGAAGCTGGAAAAATACAGACAAAATGACATGGAATAAATGTGAATATTACAACAAAATTAGATAGTAAATAGGCTGCTGAGGCTACAGACAAATGTTTTATCAAGTTAACTCAGCCACAAAACAGCTACTCATTAAGGAAAAATAAACCTGGATGCAGCCATCAAAAATATCCTGCTCAGTTTGTACGGATTTTGAACAGAATCTTATACTCACAGATGTTGCTCTTAAGTAGAAAGGACAGGAATACACTCATTGCTGCCTCATTGCTCACAAACAGACTAAAACCTCCCTTCCTGGTCATTACTTTTACTGTTTTAAACAGGACATTAATAGAGTAAATTTTCTTACTATGGATGACCACAAGGGGGTACAATAGACCATACAACACATAAATTAAATTGACTTGCATTAAAGGTAATCAGAACATTGAGCATAGAGAAAAAAAGAGCAAAGAATTGTCTGAGAATTTGAGAACCACAATCATGAAAAAGCCTGGACAATCTCAAGGCTCCAAGTCCATCTCCAGAGATCTGGCTGTTCCTGTGTCCACTGTGAACATTGTCAGGACGTTTACAGCCATGGCGCTGTAGCTAATCTCCCTGGACGTGGACAAAACAGAAAAATAGAGGACAGGTTGCAGCGAAGGATTGTTTGAATGGTGGATAAAGAAACCCTGATCAACTTCCAGACAGATTCAAGCTGACCTGCAGGCACAGGATGCAACAGTGTCAGCTCGCACTGTCACCATCTAAATGACAAGGGACGCTATGGTAGGAAATCCAGGGGGCCCCGCTGCTGACAGAAACATAACACCAGATTGTAGTTTGCCCTAAACCTACCAGTGTTATTCCAATGCAAACAAAAGAAATAAACATACCAAAGAATTTGTGATTGAAACCGTTTTCTGGGAGAAGTAGTGCATTGTCTGACAAATGCAGGTGTGCCAATATTTTTGGCCATGACTGCTACATTATCTACTGTATCAATGACAGATATAATTTTAGAGTGCCAATACATTAACAATACAGCAGAGGTAAAGAGATATTCTAATTCTCTTTTTTTTGTTTTAGCAGGTGTGCCAATATTTTTGGCCATGACTGCTACATTATCTACTGTATCAATTGGCAGATATAATTTTAGAGTGCCAATACATTAACAATACATCAGAGGTAAAGAGATATTCTAATTCTCTTTATGTTGGTTTAGAAATATTATAATATATATATATATATTATAATTTGTTCTAGGCTATAACGACGGTATAAATTATATTTGATTACCTTCAGAAGAAGAGAAAGAGAAGAAAAAATTGATTAAGAGATTCCCTGGGGAAGGTTTGACCTCTACCAGCTATATGGAGCAGTTTTATGTCCTTGTTTTGTTTGTCTCATTCTTGAGGGCAAACATGCGTACGTGCATCTGTTATGGCAGGGGGGGGGGGGGACCCCAATAGCAGACACAGACTAGAGGAGGGGGAACTAAAAAAAGCAGTTTATTGATGGAAACACAGGTTATGCCGGATGGCAGGAAGACGAGCAGGAGAGTAGTCGAGCAGGCACACCGGTGAACACGGGGCAGCGGTAACTAACGGACAGACGAAGGGAAAGATGAGGAGCTGAGGACTTACGTACTTGAACATAAAATGGCGAAGGTTGTAGACTGAACGAGCGCAGAGTAAGCAGGGCTGCTGAGTTGCAGAAACAGGGATCAGTAACACGGGACGGGACGGGACGGGACAGGACAGGACAGGACACGGAGTTAAAGCAACAGAAAGCTCAGAACACGAACACACCATGCTATGAGTATGAATCGGCGGAAAACAAGGTGTATATGTACTTGGCGGGACCGGAGGATAACGAGTGAAATGACGACTGATTACGGTGACAGAGCAGGGAGGAGAGACAAGGTAAACAGAAACACAAATCCAAGAGGCACAGCGACGCGAAACCGTAACAGCATCTGGAAAACACGATACACATTTACTAAAATATGCAAAGATGCATGAGCACACGCAGGAAAGAGGGCCGATTGCTGCTAAATATAGTTTCAAACTTTGAAAAAAGAAAGAGAACTGGGCAAGTGTTTTACAGCGAAGTAATGCATTCTAGATTCTAGATTAAATTCAAGGATATACACAATGCATTTTTTGTGACTCAATACTGAATGTAATCATAACAGGATGAATAAAATAAGACAATATAGCAAATTACAGTACATTTTAAATAAAATTCTTCAAGTATAGCAGTTTAACCTGGTAATTAAACTGACTAAACTAAAGCATCTGTTCTACGCGTTCCCTGTACAGTTGTGAACATTTTAAGCAATTTCGTCTTGTTTTCCAATCCAGATAAAGTGATTTCAATATTAGACTGTGATGTGGAACTGGTGATGACTTCTATGAATGATAACTTCTGTTTCTGTGTATTCACATTTTGAGGGTAATTTAGTAAATTCATGTATGAATTCCTCATCCTTCTCTCTTCAGGTGCAGCACCCCAACTCTCGCAGCCTCATTGACTCCCAAAAGGATTCAGGGGTGCTCGAGGGTTTCCAGGGCTGCCTGGACTCGGTCATGCTGAACAACAATGAGCTGCCACTGCAGAACAAGCGCTCACGCTATGCAGAAGTAGTGGGACTGACAGAGCTGAAGCTGGGCTGCATCCTCTACCCAGATGCATGTCTGCAGCAGCCCTGTCGCAATGGAGCCACTTGTACCAGCCTGTCCTCTGGTGGTGAGTCACAGGAAGTATACAGCAAACAGCACAGCCACTGCTGGTCCTGTATGGGTCCTGGGAAATGATTCATTCCATTTAAGACATTTAACATTTGGGGCTAATGAACCTATTCTTATGAAATTGTTTCATATTGAATTTAAATTAATTGCTTAAATAACTTGACATATCTGCAGTTTTTAATATGTGTACTGAGAAAGTAATAGAAGGCAGCTCCTATAAAACTGAGGTGTGAAGATTTATGGCTCTGACCTCTGACACCATGACTTTTGCACCTCAACCCCCCACCACATCTAACACCCAGGCCACTTACAACTGTATGTCATAAAGTCTTCACAGGAAAGAAATGTTGAACACCCCAGAGACTATGTTTGACAGAAGGTTAGCCATCATAATTTATGATTGGGAAATCATGTGACTTAGATGTTTAATCTAACCCCATGTGGGACCCATTGTATTTATCTGGGAGATGGAGCTAAGATAAACATGTATGGTAAAGGGTGCAGCTGGAGTGTAACAGCATGGTTTAGACAGCTGCAGTCCTCACCTGAAGCCGGCAAGCAGTATCTACCGTGGTCCGTGTGTCCAGGAGAGCCACTGTTAGCCAATAATGAGAGAGAATTTCCCTCACCAGAGAGAGGAGGTGGAGGATTGGAGTAAAGCCAACATCTACATCCGGCCTGACTCTGACCCTGGTTCTGCTGCTGCTGCACTGGTAGAGTGCATGGACGAAGTGGAGGGTTTATTAAGGCCTAGTGTGCTCCAAATTATTAAACTGACTTTGGTAGGGATACTTAAATTGATAATCACCGCTCACGTACAATCACTGTGCAGAGGCTGTGCTACCAAAGCTGGACTGTCTAAACATAGCTGTTTAAATCCTCTCCCTAAATGGTATTTTAACATATATTTTAAGCGAGGTTGCTGATGCCACTCCTGATTCTGACCTGAAGTGGACCCATTGCCTGAAAGCCTCACCTGCTCTGGCCTCCAGGTGGGTCGACGAAGACACCCCCAGTATTGCTGCTCCCTGGTGGGTTGGCGTCTCTGACGCTACCTCAGTTCTTGTTCCCCAGCAGGTCAATGCCACCACCATTCCTGTTCCTGAGTAGGTCGACACTGCATCTACCCCTGTTCTTGAATGGCACAACGCCACCACCACTTCTGTTCCTGAGCAAGTCAACGCAACCTCGGTCACAGTTCTTGAACAGCATGATGGCACCACTACCTCCATTCCTGGGTGGGTCGGCACCGCCACCGATTCTGCTCCCCGGTGGGTCATCAATCACAACGCCACCTCAGTTCTTGCACCCAGGTAGGTCACCAACAATCACGCTAATCTCGTTCCTATTATTTCGTGAGTTGACAGCGACGCCACTCTGCTAGTCCTGGTACCCCAATGGGCCACCGACTCTACCTCAGTTCCTGTGTCTCTAGGGGGTGACTATGACACCTCTGTCTTGGTTCCTGTGCCCCGACGAATCATCAGTGGCTTCACCTCTGGCCACGTGCTTCGGTGGGTCATTGGTGATGTCGACGCTGCTCCAGTTTAGACTCAGTGGTTACCCGGTGATTGTTTACTGTTTCTGTGCTTCAGTGGGTCGGCAACAGCGCCACTGTTCCAATTCCTATGCCCTGCTCCACACCAGCTCTGCCTGCCCTGCCTTGCTCCAACCAAGCACACCTGCTCAGCTCCAGCCTCACTCCAGCACTGCCAGCCTCAGTCAAGTTAGCCTGTTTCATTCCAGCACAATTCCAACTCCATCAGCCAAGCACCATTTCAGCTTTGCCAACCAAGCACCTCTCTAGCTTCACCAGCCTAGCACCCCTTCAGTTTTGCCAGCCAAGCACAGTTCCAGTACTAGGCTTGCTATCTGTCCATCCTCCTGAGGAGCTCCACCTTCAACACCATCAGCCTCTCCGCTTTCCCAACCACCCTCCTGGGGGGCCCAGTCTTCACTTTGGGTTAGTCTGGCAGCCTCAGTCTCTGGCTCGGCTTCCTGCTCTGCTCCGAGGCCATACTCCTGAGCAGCCTTGGCATCCTCCTCTGCTATGAGGCCATCCTCCTGAGCAGCCTCTGACTCCTGCTCGATTCAGAGGCCATCCTTCTGAGTATCCTCTCCAGCTCTCCGCCTATCTCCAAGGCCGTCCTCCTGAGCAGCCTCTCCAGTTCTCTGCCAGACTCCGAGGCCGTCCTCCTGAGTGGCCTGTCCTGCTCTGAGGCCATTCTCCTGAGTGGCCTATCCCACTCCAAGTTTGCCATCCTGAGCAGCCTTGGACTCCTACTCTGCATCAAGGTCATCTTCTCGAGCAGCTTTCTCGGGTCCCTATCAGGTCCCAAGGCCATCCTCCCGAACAGCTTTCTTGGGTCCCTGTCAGGTCCCAAGGCCATCCGCCCGAGCAGTCTCTCCAGTTCCTTATCAGAGCTCCCAGTCATCCACCAGAACAGCCTCTCCAGCTTCCTGTCAGGTCCCGAGGTAGTCTGCCTGAATGACCTCCTTTGCTCCCTTGACACCTGGGTCATCTTCCCAAACAGCATCATCTGCTCCTTGCTTGGCACCGAGGCCATCCTCCAGAACAGTCCTCTCAGCTCCTTGCCTGGTTCAATGGCCACGCTCCCAGTCAGTCATCTCAGCTTCCTGTCTGTTTCCAAGGCCGTCCTCTAGGGCTGCCGTCTCAATTCTCTGCCTGGGTCGGTGGCTGCCCTCCCGGTCAGTATTTCCAGCTTCCTGCCTGGTCCCAAGGATGTCCACCAGAACCGCTTCATCAGCTTCCAGCCTGGTCCAAAGGTGTTTTTCTTTTTGAATTTGCCTACTGAGCTCCCTGAATGGACTGTTTTGAGTTGTAGGTTTAGTTATTTTCCTTGTCGCTTACTTTCAGGTTCAGCTCTCTTTTTGTTCAACCCTTAGTTATCATTTTGTTTATTCTTCTAGAACTATTCCTGGCCAGTCTCTGCTTCTTTTTTGAAGCCATCCATACATTAGATCTGACAGGTTTAACATCCCATGCACCCGAAGTTACTTTGAAGTTACCCCCCTACGCTTCAGCATATCAGCAAAATTATATGACAGTCACTATGATACATTATGGAGCCTTATACTGGAAATGAACAACACTTTTAAAGAGAAGAAGTCGGATATCTTGTTAGTATACAATATTGACAGAAAGAAATAACTCTCACTCATGATCTAAAACACACCATTATAGGTATGGCCAAAAGGGAGGACCTCACACTGACCTCTGTTTTCAGAATCCTGCTACACCAACCCACCCTGCCTGCTTGTTTCCTGATCCACGTACCTGTGTGCCTTTGACGCAGCCTGACTGATTGTTTCCTGACCAGCTTACGTGTGTGCGATTGAACCAGCTTGCTTGCTTGTGATCTGTGTTACTCCACTCCTGCCTGTCTGCTCGTTCTCCCCGATCAGCGCATCTGCTTGACTCACGCCAGCTTGCCAGCTCCTAGATCTGCCTGGGACTGGTCATTGTGTGCCTGCCTCTGGTGTCCAATTGTAGCTAAGAGCCATTCAGCTTAACACTCTAATGTACCAGGACTTTGCCACGATATTCAGGAAGTTTTCAGCAGGGACCTAGCTCTCTCCCTGCCTCCACACAGACCGTATGATTGCACTATTGACCTGCTATCTGGAGCTCCTTTGCCATTTAATATACAGGGTTATTCAAAAAGAATGAACTGATTTCATTACGCAATATTTTTTAAGGAAAAGTAATACAAAACTCCAGCCAAGTCACAAGTATTCTACTCACAATCAACTTTTATTTCCTGTCTTACAAGTGTTCAATGCGGCCACCACCTGCAGCACGGGCAACATCAATGCGATAAGAGAATTCCTCCCAGGCGCATATTAGCATATCACAATCCACTGAGTTGATCGCTGTTAGTGGGTAGCAGCCATTCAAAACTTAGATAACTCCTTTCAAATGGTCACTGACTCGTTCCATGACGATGCTTGAGAACTGAAGCAATGCGTAATGAAATTGGTTCATTCTTTTTGAATAACCCTGTATTATATCAAGTATTCAAACTGGAGAGGAAGGCAATGGAGAAGTACATTGGGGACTTGTTACGGGCCGGTATTATTTGGCCGTCCTCTCTCTTGGGGGCAGGGGTCTTCTTTGTGGGGATGGCTCTCCGTACCCCTGTATTTATTACCGAGATCTCAATGAGATCACATTCAAGAATAAATATCCCTTGCCTTTACTGAACTCCCCTTTGAGTCGCTACAGGGGGCTACTGCATTCACCAAACTAGATTTGCAGAATGCTTACCATCTGGTCCGTATAAGCGATTAAGTGGAAAACGGCTTTCAAGACACCATTAGGGCACTTCGAGTACTTGGTCATGCCCTTTTGATTGACCAATGCTAAGGCGGTTTTTCAAGCCCTAAATGGATCACATAACTCACCACTTCTCTCATAAAATTGTTGCAATCACAAATTCTTTGGTATTCTCATGTTTATTTATTTTGTTTTTACACTGGAACAACAGAAAAATCAGAGGAAAAAAGCCAAAAGTGATACATTACACACAGAACTCCAAAAATGGACTGAACAGAATTATTGACACCCTCAAATTAACACTTGGTAGCACACCTTTTGGATAAAATAACTGAAATCAGTTGCTTTGTGTAATCAATGAGTTTTTTTTACACCTCTCTACTGGAATTTTGGACCACTCATCCTTTGCCAATGGCTCCAGGTCTCTCAGATTTGAAAGGTTCCTTCTCCCAACTGCTGTTCTGAGATCTCTCCACAGGTGCTTTATGGGATTTAGATCTGGACCCTTTGCTGGCCACTTCAGAACTGTCCAGCTCATTGTCTGAAACCATTTCTGGTGCTTTCTGAAGTCTGCTCAGTGTCATTGTCCTACTGTAAGACCCATGACCTGACAGAGACCCAACTTTCTGACACTGGGTCCTACTTTGCGCCCCAGAATTCATTGGTGGTCTTCAGATTTCATAAAGCCATACACACAGTCAACACATCAGTGGCTGAAGCAGCAAATCAACCCCAAAACATCAGTGAACCTCCACCATGTTTTCTGAAAACAGTAGAATGATGTGCTTGACCAAAAAGCTCTGTTTTAGTCTCATCTGTCCACAGGACATTCTCCCAGAACAATTGTGGCTTCCTCAGGTAGGTTTAGGGCAAACTACCATCTGGTGTTGTTATGTTTCTGTCAGCCGCAGGGCCCCCTGGATCTCCTACCATAGCATCCCTTATCATTTAGATGGTGACAGTGCGAGCTGACACTGTGGCATCCTATGCCTGCAGGTCAGCTTGAATTTGTTTGGAAGTTGATCAAGTGGGGTGGGGGATCATGATAACAGAGCCATAAATCTGTATTCTCTGTACTGTTGTACTATGATGCATGCACACTAAGTGACCATGGTCCATATTTATGGAGCTCACAATCAGTCATAGGAATTGTGCTGAAAGTAACTTAGGGCTAAAAATGTCCCACTTCAGAGTAGGACTTAAAAGTTATTTATGAAATGTTCTACTCTCACTGTCACTATTCTATAAGCGATATAACCACATGGGCTCAGGATTACTTTGGCACACCTGTGTCAGGCACTACAGTATATGGTTACATCCATAAATGCTGCTTAAAAGTGTACTGTGCCAAAAGAAAGCCCTATGTCAACAGTGTCCGCAAGCGCAGTTGACTGCTCTGGGCTCGGAGGCATCTGGGACAGACCATTACACAGTGGAAATGTGCAATGTAGTCAGATGATTCGGTATTTTGGGTCTTTCCTGAAAGGAATGGATGCCGTGTGCTTCAGACCAAAGATGAAAAGGACCCTCCAGATTGTTAACAGCAACAAATCCAAAAGCCATGGTTTATCATGGTCTGGGGTTGTGTCAGTGCCAAGGCCTGGCTGTGGAGGAAAAGGGTGCGCAAATTGGGTCAACAAAGACCCAGGGTGATTGCACACCTTAAGACTTGTTTGCAGGAAGAATGGAACAAAATTACACCCGACACACTGAATCACTTGGTGCCCTCAGTCTCTATTAGTGCTCTGCTTTCAGCTGTTCCCGTCAGGGGTTGCCACAGCGAATCCAATTCATATGAGTGATTTGGCACTGATTTACACCGGATGCCCTTCCTGACACAACCCTCTCTATTTATCTGGGCTTGGGACTGGCACAGAAGTCACTGACGTGAAACCCCTGTGGCTAGATACACAACCACGCCTGTGGGCAATTTAGAGTCTCCAGTCAGCCTAATCTGCATGTCTTTGAACTGTGGGAGGAAGCCGGAGCACCCGGAGACAACCCACGCAGAACAGGGAGAACTTGCAAAATCTGCACAGAAAGGCATCATGTTGGCCAGGGCGTGACTCTGGAACCTTCTTGCTGTGAGGTGACAGTGCTAAGCACTAACCGCTATGCTGCCCCAGTGTCGTCAGTCCCTAAATGTCTTTTAAGTGTTGTGAAAAGGAACGGCACGACCACACCATGGTAAATGCTTTACTGTCCCAACTTATTTTGGAATGTGTTGCAGATATCAGCATTGAAGTGGGTGTTTATTTTGAACAAAGAATAAAATTGATGAGGCATCACATCAAATAATGTTCTGCTGTATTGTTTTCAATTAATACAGGACACAGATGATTTACACATCACTATTTTATTGTTTTGATTTTTATTTTACATTCCATCCCAGCTTTTTCTGATTTGGGGTTGTATAAAGTGTAGATGCAGTGACTGCACTTTCAGGGGAAACAGCATGAGTTCTTCCCTTTGTTGGAGCAGCTGCATCTTGCACAAGATCTGTCACAAAAACTATTCTATTTATGGCCAATCTTTTTTTTAATGAACTCAGCCTCATTGATTGTAGGTAAAACATCTCTCCTCCCGCTTAGTCTGTGTGCTTATCTCTGTCTTGAGGCCACCCCCTGTGTTTTGGTGGAGATAGGAGCGATTTCCTAAGATATGAATGTTGATAGGTTGTTCTTACATACAGTGGGTACGGAAAGTATTCAGACCCCCTTAAATTTTTCACTCTTTGTTATATTGCAACCATATGCTAAAATCATTTAAGTTCATTTTTTCCTCATTAATGTACACACAGCACCCCATATTGACAGAAAAACACA
>NW_018128094.1:1643437-1660188 GCF_001952655.1 Monopterus albus
CTGTAACGACTCAGTCGTTAATGGACATTGTTGGCCTTCTAAGGACTGAAACCACACCGAGGGGGATAAATATCTCCGACTCAACACCAGTCAGGCAGAACTGATGAAGCCTCTTGGATGAGAGGTGAAACGTCTTCGATCTAGAAATCCAAGTCCAGTTGATTTCCAAGGTTATTTTGGTTGCGGTTTACTATGACCTGGATGACTGAGAATCTGCACAGATATGTTGGTACATCAGAAAAAAAAATCCCAAGAATTTCTGTTGTGAAATTTTGATGGTCATTTTTATAGTTAATCATTTACTTAGTTGCAAAGAACATTAATTGATTCATCAATTCTGACTATAATTGCTATTTTCAGCCCTACATGTGTCTATTCAGTAGCATTCGGGTTGCGGTCTTCCATTTAAGGATTATGGAGGCCACTGTGCTCTTAGGAACCTTAAGTGGAGCAGAAATTTTTTTGTAACCTTGGCCAGATCTGTGCCTTGCCACAATTCTGTCTCAGCTCTTCAGGCAGTTCCTTTGACCTCATGATTCTCATTTGCTCTGACATGCACTGTGAGCTGTAGGGTCTTATATAGACAGGTGTGTGGCTTTCCTAATCACGTCCAATCAGTATAATCAAACACAGCTGGACTCAAATGAAGGTGTAGAACCATCTCAGGGATGATCAGAAGAAATGGTAACAAAGAGTGAAAAATTTAAGGGGGTCTGAATACTTTCCATACCCACTGTATACTCTTAAAAGTAAGACCAAAAATGTGTCATTCTGAGAATTCTTGCCCATTGAGGAGTGATTTCCTATGCTTAGAAGCTTGATATATATGGGCCCAGATCTCATGTGGATGAGAGGTTATTGCTGAGGAGCTGGGATTAACAGCTCATGTTTGAAATCTCCACACAGTGTGGGTAAAATGAAGGTTATCAGCTGCAGTAGCAATACGCAGAGCTCCCAGCAGAGGTGTGTGTGTGTTTGTTGTAAGGCTACAGTACCAGCAGGCCTCACTGACCACTGCTGTAAAAATCTCCACATATCACATGTTCCTCAAGAGAAAAGAATCATGGTCATTGTCGCAGCCGGTTACCATTTTACACAGCACTGTGGAAAGATTAGTGTGTGTCTATGATGTATTTTATACACACAATAAAAATTTTTAATTCTCAGTGTTTACTTTCAACAGTGATTTTATCTGGTTTGGGGAGCTTTGTCACATTTGTGCATATCAGAGCCACATTCTTTGTATGCATTGTGTACATATGTATTTCCATTATGTTGTGTGGATGTACTTGTGATTTCCCAAAGGTGTTTTGGCCATTGTTCAGAATTATTATTGAAGTCTGTTTCTTCCTCCTTTCTGTCCCCCAGGGTTCTCATGCAGCTGTAACCCCCAGTACACTGGAGGACACTGTGAAATGGAGATAACAGCATGTGTTCCCAATCCCTGTCAGAACGGTGGCGTGTGTAAACCCATCGGCAGTGCCTTCCTCTGCAGTTGTAGGAGAGGCTTCAAGGGCCCGATGTGAGTTTCAGTCCAAACACACAAAGGGCCAATTCATCTGCATTCTGGAAAAATATGTCTTGTTAAGCAACTCTAGCAGTATTTCTCCATGCAAATAGTTTTGGATGTATTTATCAAGGTTTGGAGGTATCTACCTCTAAGGTTTCTGCCTTCACCATAAAACATCAGAGGTGATGGCATTTAGATTGTACTGCTCACTAAGAAATCCCATTTCAAAAAAGCTGGGGTGGGTGGTAAAAAGCAGAAGTGGAAGTCTAGAGGTTTGAATGGGTTAAATTGTGTGAAAGCGGAAGAGGTGTAGTTCAGGTGAGGTCCCACTCCTGAACTTCAGATAATTACTTTATCTCCATTCTGTAGAGTATACAAAAAGGAGACAGCTGTGGGAAATACAGAAGAGTATTGGGGCCACTGCATACATTTTTTTTTAATTCTGACTTTTTTCTCAGAATTATGAATTTAAACTTAAACTTAAAACAGTTCAATGTTTTTGTCAAGTACAGAGCTCGATTGCAAGTGATGATCAGCCTAGCTTAGCATAAAGACCAGACATAGGGGAACAGCTAACCTGCCTCTGTTACCAGTTCATCTGTAGTAGTGTTGTTTAAATGAGAATGTTGTTTAAATATACAGGAATGTTGATATGACAGTTTGTGGTTTTAACAAGAGTAACATGCTGCAGTATGTCTTCTTTGAACAGTAGTGTATCTCTCCACCCAGTACTTCTTTGCAGTGTTCCAGCTGTAGCACAGATTTACAGGTTTGATCAGCAAGAACAGATTCTGGTTTTGCTCTCTGTACAGGTGCAGTAACAAACCTGGCCACTTTACTGTAACAACAAGACCCAGGAAGTTGCACACAGTCCCTGCAATAGTGATCTGTTAGTGCACAAATGAGATACAATGTGACCATTTGTGAGCATTAGAGAAGTGTACAGTATTTCATTCTAAGCTTGGGTACCCACATTCTGACTCTAGCTCTGTACTGATACCCATCATCTCATCTCAGAAAGAAAAACAACAGGCATATTTATCAAAATGTTGAACTTTTCCTTTAAGTTAATGCCCACAAAGACCAACCAGTATTCTTGTAGTAGAATAGTACTAGCAGGCCCTGGTTTTTGTGTGTGTACGTTAGATTGATTGGTTTGATTAAGCATAACTTTAAAATTTTACTGTATTTGAGCACAATATAAAGAAAAACAATGAAGATCTAAAAACTCAACTTTGACAAAGGGCTCATCTAAGACTTAGTTACAAAATCAGTTGTCAAGCTGGTAACCCTTGCATAGATTTGTGCAAAATCTTGCTTTCAGCTATAGTTTTGAGATTGGAAAAAGCATTTTATTCCACATGGCATGGCAGTACCATATACAGTATTCTCTATGTCTGTATATTCTCTATCACTTTGTTCCAGAGCTACACTGAAGTTCATCACTTCATTGTTTATATGGATGCACACCACACACTGTTCCATTAAATGCAAACTTTCAAACTGTCTTTCATACACACTTGTTGAAAATCCAGCATCCAACAGATTTGGCATCTTCAACAGCTCTGAGATCTTTAAAAGTTTAAAATTAGGTTTTGGTGCTTTGTGGAGTTTGTAATGATTCAACTACTGTAACAATTTGTAACTGAGGTTATGGACTTTTAAGAAACAGTTTTTTCCAAAACCAAGAACAAACTCTTTCATCAGTTCTAATTATTTCCACTCAGCTTCCACCAATCTTTGAATTTGTTAAAAGCTAAATGATGCTGTAAACTTGATATTCCACACACAGCATCTTAATCATACTGAGCCCACACTGGGTTTACTTCATCTGCAGTCGGTCCTCAGTGCATTTCTTCTTATTCTCACATCTTATGCTCTTTTGGAAGCAGTTAATGGAGCAATCTAAAGTTATTCATACACCATTACCTTACACCAGTCTCTTCCCCTCTTTCTCCCATCCTATTCTCCTGTAGCTGTGAAGAAGATGTGAATGAATGTGACCACGGCAATCCAGAGGGTGAGTGTGAGAACGGTGGCATCTGTGTCAACACTCACGGCTCCTTCTACTGTAACTGCACAGCAGGCTTTGTGGGCCAGCGCTGCAGCCTGCGGCCCGTCGTTGTCCCCGACATGCAAGCAGGTCACACTGTGGTTGGTAAAGAGGAGTTGATTGGCATCACTGTGGTGCTTTTTGTCATCATCACTCTCATCATCCTCTTCATTGCTTTTCGGAAGAAGGTTTTCCAAAAGAATTACTCGAGGAATAACCTGTCTCTAGTCCAGGACCCAGCTACCGCAGCACTCCTTAATAAGGCTAACGGTATTCAGTTTAAGACCCTACACTGCACACCAGGAGACCCTCTCAACCTGTACACAGAGCCAGCACTGGGACCCACCGTGGTGGGAGGGGGTGGGATGATGGGACCCCCACAGGTCCCTGTGAGGCCCATGGCATATACACCCTGTTTCCAAGGAGATCCACGGTCCACACTGGAGAAGATGGCAGATGGGCACAGTGTGGAGCATACAGAGATGAGCACCTTTCATCCAGAGTCCCCAAGGATCCTGTCAGGAACCTTGAGGAGAGGGGTGGTGGTGTGCAGCGTGGCCCCCAACCTACCACCAGTGTCGCCCTGTCGCTCAGACTGTGACTCCATACGCAAGAGCCCATGGGACAGTGATGAGGGTGAGTGTGAGTATAGCTGTTTTTCAAATATCTATTAAAGTTAGAACATGTTAGGGTCAATGAAGTGATATTGTGGTGATTCAGTATATTTATATGAGTACCATAGAGTACTTAATACATGCATTATGGAGCTATTTTGACTTGGTATCAGATTACAGACAAATGTATTATCAAAATAACAACTGTCCCTGCAAGATGTCATGAACATTTTTTGTTCTTGAATTAAAATTCAGAATATTTCCCTCCACTTCCTAGTTATATCAAATCTGCATGAAGGTACTGTACAGCAGTATTATAGCGGCCAATGGGCTATAGTTTGTGCATACATGGGGTGCTGTACCTGTGAGTGTAGGCTGAGCGCCAACTACAGACGTTATGCTGTAACGCATGCCAAGCTGTAGAACAAATGATGAAGAGTTGCCATGAAAGTGGCAACTTATTGCAGCACAGAGTGACACTTTGAATGACTACTACTTTTTGTGTCTTCAGTGGGCAATGTTAGCAGCAGTCCAGTAGCGGTTTTCATTTTTCAGTGGCTGCTAAATACTACATTTATGCAATATTGACTAATAATGTTATTATCATACTAATTAATTGAGCCTTTGTACCCTTAAATAATCATTTTGGAAGCTGGCCAGCTTTGTTCATTAGATGCACCTAATGCAGTGCAAAATATAAGTTGACTGTCTCATTTAAATAAGTTGCTTGAATATAATGCAGTTTGTTTTCATGTTAGATGGAGATGCATCAATATTCTTTGTTTTCCTCTTAAACACAACATTCTTTGACATACCTTTAACATAATTTAAAATGTTACCATTTTTAATATGGAAGTTCAGTCCTTACAAGGGATGTCCTGATCAAGGTTTTCGGTCCTTTAATAACATGTGTCTGCTGAATAATAATTATTATTGTAGACACAAGCTGCAGAATGCACACAAACCCAACAACAGAAAGCTTTCATTTAATTAGCAACAGCTGATGTGATTGGCTACTGGAGACATTGTCATTGTAAGCAGTGATGAAAGCTTCATTTGGCTAACAATGAGAAGCTGCTAGCTGAATATTTGTACATTGATCTGTTCTTTGAGAAATAAAAGATCAAATCAAATCAAATCAAATTTTATTTGTATGGTGCCAAATCACAACAAAAGTCATCTCAGGACACTTTACAAAGTAAGGTCTAGACCTTACTATTATCGCTATTATTACAGAGGGAAAACCCAACAAATCCCCCTTGAGCAAGCACTTGGCGACAGTGGGGAGGAAAAACTCCCTTTAACGGAAGATCAGATAACAGATTTGCTACTGTCAGAGCACAGTGATCCATATATCTTTCCAGTTGTCAGAACTCAGTCACATGCACCTAAACACTGCTGCACTGTAAAGCGTGACTGTTGTAAAGAAGAGCAGTTTTACAACAATAAGTTGGAATGGGCAAAACACTCCCTTGTTTGGCTGCTCAATATTCTATTATTTGCTGTTTGCAGTAATAATTGTGATTAGGAAATAAATACAGTTATGTCAAACTTTGCCCTAACTGATATAGTTAATATCTAAAATAGTGATGGAAAAGATGATAAAACAAATCATTTAAATGTACTCTATACAGGAAATAGCCACAGCCTCACTGTATAGGCGGTCACCTTCTAAAACTTGCCTTTTGCGTTTTTTTTTATTCTGTTACCCTCATGATACAGTATAATTACTGTAAATATAAGTAAACTTAGTAGTACAACCTGTACTTCTAAAGATTGCACAACACATAAGATTTAATAAGATAACTTTTACAGATGTGTGTGTGTGTGTGTGTGTGTGTGTGTGTGTGTGCTTCTTTTGTTTGGAATGTGTTGCAGGCATCAGGATTGAAGTGAGTGTTTATTTTGAACAAAGAAATTTGATGAGGTGTCACATCAAATAATGTGCTGCTGTATTGTTTTGAATGTAATGCAGGACACACATGATTTACACATCACTATTTTCAGTTTTAATTTTGATTTTACATATCGTCCCAACTTTTTCTGATCTGGGGTTGTATCATGAGCAGTACGCTTCAAAAAATATTTTTGTACACCTGTGTCTGTTCTGGAATCTGGCCCTCCTGACGAGCTGACCTCTGCCCATAGGTAAGATGGTTGACATGGGAGAAGAAGTCACCTGTTTCTCAGGGAGCAACAAAGGCAGCAACTCAGAGGTCCAGTCACTGAGCTCCTTTCAGTCTGACTCCTGTGATGACAATGGTAAGCCACCCCCCACCAAGAATAGTTCAGGTTCCTCAAAAGTCATTTTGAGCCTAAGGAGTTTTGAGTGGTTGCTGGTTGTGGCCATTGTGCTGGAGCTGTGTATTTGGTTTTGTGTTT
Organism: Monopterus albus; assembly: GCF_001952655.1. Classification (NCBI taxonomy): domain Eukaryota; kingdom Metazoa; phylum Chordata; class Actinopteri; order Synbranchiformes; family Synbranchidae; genus Monopterus; species Monopterus albus. Next base: position 1,649,997 of record NW_018128094.1, read on the forward strand.
CATTTTCATTGCATCATGCTGTTCTCACAAAACATTATTTGCAGTCCACAAAATTGATTTTTTTTCTTTTTCAGAATGATCATAATTCAACATGTCAGCTTTGTTTTCCCCAATCATCAGTAGAGTAAATATGTGAATTTTGCCACTGTCATTCCTGTGCTTGCTAAAGTTTGGCTGCTGTCTGTTACTAGACGAGAAATTGTGTGCACTAAATGACAAAAACAAGAAGAAATGTACTAGTGTTGGCTTTTTGCTTTTATATTGTTTTCTTTTTACATTCTTTCCTTCCTTCTTTATTTGTGTAAACTATCTCCATATATATGATGAACACTGTGTACAAATTGCCCCAGACATCAGAATCAGAAAGGAGTCTGACTGTGTCAGAGGGAGACCAAGTAATCCTCCCAACATGCAGGACTGACTGTAGTACCAGTCATGAGCAATGCCACAGGCATGAGGAGACACCCCTGACCAACACCATGAGTATTTTTCACTTTGAATGATTGTATTTCAAACCTTATCTCCTCCTTTTTTCCTTCCACAAGCCTCCATAGTGACGGTCATTCGACTGGTTAATGATGCAGTCGACACAATCGAAAGTGAAGGTACCATGTCTCATCCCCTTTGTGTCTCTCCTCTCACTCTTCCACTCTCTTATCTCAGTCTTGTCATTGCAGTATCTCTGCTGAAAGAGATATCAGTTTTATACTTAAGTCAAAGGCACTCTCACTTTGTGTTACATACTGTACCGCTCAGTAAGTGAACAATTCTGGGAACTGAACATAGATTTGATCCCAACATGTCAAGACTTATGTTTTCAAATATTTCTTTTATCAGACATTCTCACATTCAGTGGTTAGTCAGTCCAACCCACTTCCAGGTTAGCTTCTGTTCCACTAGCTCTAGTTTTCAGTATAGTCTTTATAAAGGCTGTGATAGCGAGCCATGTTCCACTGAGAGCCAGCAGTCTGCATGTTTTGATTCCAACTGATCCCCTCAGTAGTTCAATTCACCTCCCTTCAGATCAGTGACTTGAGGCTTTGGTTGGTATGAAAACCTGCATATTTATTGTTGGCCAATCATTGATTTATCTTGGATAAAATGATAAGCGTCTTGTTCACATTTTTACATACGAGTTCCAAAATATCTACAGGGAAGTAGAAGGAAATGCTGGGAGGGATAGGTGAGCTATAACAAAATTAGTGGGGTCACAACAGCAGCCCTGTTAATCAGGACTGAAATAATTAGAAACCTCCACTTAAATATCAAGAATTTTACATGGCTATAATTACAGAAACACTTTGGGCTGTGGAACGGGCTCGGTGACTGCTTGTGTGTCATTTTGAGTATGTGTCATTTGGCAGCATTTTACAACTTTGGGCTTCTCTGGAGCTCATGCAGTTTTTCTGCATGACTTTGTATTCAAACTATAAGTGCTAACTGGCAGGCATGCTTTATAGCTAATAAGTGATGTTAATTAGCATTCAATGTAATATGGCCTATCAAATTGATAAGATTAGTTTTGAGTTATATTCCCAGACTACACTGCTTCTTCAATCATCACTCGCACTAACCTGCTTAATGTTCCCACTACAAACTCCCAACTTTTTTTTTGGCCACAAAAGATCAAACAGACCAGCTAAGCAAAGAAAGTGTAGAGGAGAAAAGAGCTGGCTCCAAGTGAATGAGCACTAGATACAGTGTCTGTTATTGTGACCAGAACATAATGCGTGTGTCCAATGGGCATACAGCTTAATGGCCTCATCACAGTAGCATTTAAAACTGTGAGATTTTGAGACAAATCGGTTTATTTCTGTGGAATCACAGCACTCTCAGATCTTCTCACAGGGGTGAAATAAATCAGGTCAAATCTTTTGCATTTAGCTAAAATTTGGTGAACTTTGACAAGTAAATTCCTTCTGTTCATCAGCACCAAACTGTATCATTTGTTGACATTTAATGACTAGCAACTGAGTTAGTTAGCTTGTGAACTAGCAGTTAGCTGCCAGCTATCTTGCAGGGATGCTGTGACTAGAACTGGAATGTAAGTTAGTGTGTCAGCTACAGTAGTTCAACTAGCCTCTGGAATAGTCATTAAGTCACAGTTTTCATTACTATCTTCATGAGACGGTTTCTGGTGTGATTAGGTTTCTATATCAAAGGTATTAAAAGGCATGTTTTTGACCACTAGTATGAGCATGGAGCTAGTTTTTTTGAGTGGGTCCATGTTTTTGCTCTTGTACAGATACATGTGGGTGAGGTGATACAAAGTTTTGTCAGTGGTTTCACTCCAATCCATTAGTCTACTGGTGAGAGTAATGAATCAAAAAATGTAATAATGCACCAGCAGAAGGCTGCAAGCAACTAGACATAGGTGTAAAAAATGAGAAAGGAAAATCAGACCATGGAGTCATACAGTGAGCTTTGGTGTATCACAAGGAATGTAAACAACTTTAGAAAACTCCACACAGCAGCTTAATTCCTAAAGCTACCACTTTTCTCATCCTTCTGTAGGGAAGCCAGTTAGCATAAAATTAGCTGCACTTTCTGTGCAATAGTCGGAGCTCTGAATCTATAGCCAACATCTAACCTCCATCTTGCTCCACCATCAAAACACCATCTACAAGCAGATGGGCATGAGATTTATTTTCTCAGTCATCTGTCAGGAACTTAGTCGTGTGCTGAGAGTCTATCTAAAAACAAAAAAAGTCTTCTCATGCTACTCTTCTCTGACTGAAATTATTTTGTCTACCTCCTGTATCTTTTCTCCACTGTGTAAACTCAGCTATACTTTCAAAATTCCATTCTTTGTTAGTAGTCAATTTCAGAGCTTTGTTGTGTGTATGTGTGATTTGGTGTGACGTCCCACCCTGCACCCCTTACCAGAACCACTCAGGATGCTGATTTATCAGCCCAGGGGATTCACTCTAAACCCTGCCATTCACCTGCCCTTTTTGCCTGTCACCATTCTGCATCCCACAGTGCCTCTTTATTTGGATTTTTATCTCCATCCCAGTGATGGTGCTGTACCAGTTGCTTGATTAGGCTGTTATGGTCTCAGTCTTCCTATGGTTTGTGTTCTGCTTTGATGCATGGGTTTCTTTTTGTTTGATTTGCCATTGCTTGCAATTTAACTTCACTCACTATTTGGTTTTAAATGAAATCTGCCTTCAAGTAAATTAATCTAGGGAGTTCTTGGTAGATGGCCTTTTTGGTCAGTCAAACCTTGAGCTGAAAATCATCATTCATTCAGAGTCACTAGAGTGTTGGCTCCAGTGCTCAGTGCTAACACCTTAGCATAACCGAAATTGGATCAATTTCATTTTATTGTAGACTATGCTATAATGGGTCAACAAGTCTCTCCCTTTCCAAAGTCTCCAAAGGAAATTGAGCCATGTTTTGCTTGAATTGGCCGCTGACATGCCCAACAAGCCCTCATACCTAACAAAATTGTTTATCATTGCCTTCCAGAAAAGCCCATACTGCAAGATCCAAAATATGACTGATCTACCACTATTATGGTTGCAGTTTTGTTAAGTTGATTAGGCAACTTAAACCATTTGGTTAAAGTTGGTGAGGTTGTGGTCATGGTTAAAAAGAAATTAACTCTGACTGTTAGTAACAGACAGCATGTGAACTGTAGTCACCCATTTCACAGTCAGATACCCAACCATCCCCCACCACCAACCATTGCTAAACTACAGTCTCACACTACTTCTGTTCTAGCTTCTGAAGCAGAACAGGCATTGGGTGTTTCTCAGTTCTATTATAAGATCATTCCTATATCCTTGGTTAACATGGGAGTCGTTCTGATCAAAATAGTGGTCCTTATAAGAGACTTGAGAAACACCCATTATCTGTAGGACTGCATAAGATCACCTGTTTGGAAAATGGAACCATAAGATGACATTAGAACAACTGTTAATATTCTGCTGAGGGTTGTCTTGCTGTTTGTTGCGGAATATTTACTGCACCTATTTTCATGGGGTGCCTAAATGTTAGCAGGGTGCATCAGAGTCGGCAACCCACTGATGACAGATTTTTTTGCTACACTGACCAACAGGAAAATCTCCCACATATTTGGAGTACTCTAACATTCAGGATCAAATGTTAATATTTGTTTTTAAGCCCTTCAGCATGGCTTAAGAGCTGCAATTGTTTATGATGACATCAGCATGCTGTGACACTTGTGACCCTGACCCTGAAAGGTACCTATTATGCATGTCACATTCCCTCCAAAGACCTAATGTGTTTTCTGCCCTTGACATGTACTTGACCTTCACCACCTAATGTGTATTGTTGATGTTAGTGAGTCTAAGGTGCCTGGAGCACACTGAAGGCATGTCTGCTGCACAGCTACACATGGTGAAGACCAGTTTGTTGGCTGAGCCGCATGGGGACTGTTGATTCTTACCATTTTCACAGTGCAGATTGGTACTAACCATCTCCTCTTCTACTATCCAGCATATCACTGGGATACGTCAGACTGGATGCCAAACACCAGACTGTCAGACATTGAAGAAGCACCGGGATACGAGGCAGGTCCTGGCAATGAAGTAGAAGGCTCAGCCCCCTGCCATGGAGGAAGCACCCGTGAACTGGAGTCAGACTACTACTTGGGGGGCTACGACATTGACAGCGACTACCCCCCTCCCCACGAAGAGGAGTTCTTGAGCCAAGATCAGCTGCCACCTCTGCTGTCAACGGGTGAGGACTATCCTGAGCCCTACACGCCACTGCCTGCCAACCCACCAGTGTCCAAGGAGAGCACCCTGAGTTCTGGCAGTACCGGGTGTCAGCATGGAAGGCCACACTTCCATCCCAGCCAATACCTGCCTCCCCACCAATTGCCACTTGGGGACCTGCTGCATGGGGACTTCAGCACTCCACTAAGTGGAGAAACCCCAGGAAATGGGGACACTGATGACTCTGTGTCACAAAATATGCGATTGTCTGTTGGTGCATCATCAGCCTCGGACATGTCAGCCACTTGCGGGCTGGATGATTCTGAACATGGCAGTGACTTTGACAGTATGGACGAGCTTTGTCGTGGGGTGACCATCATCACCGATTCACAGCAGCAGACTGAGGTGTGAGTGACTGACCAGTATAGGGCTGTGTGAGGTGTATATTGGGTCAAATGGAATATAATATAAATGCAGATGGAAGGAGATGCACAAACTGATGTTATCACAGGGGAAGATTTGCTTTGTCAGCTGCTCGGTACTACCAGAACAATATACTATAAGAATGACCTAAAAACCACGAATTGAAAACCTAATTTCTCTTGGTTTAAGTACTGTCCTCTAATGCAACTGTTAAGAAATGTGTGTTAAATTTTTGCAGTACCATAAACGACAAAATCAGCATGCTGTCAGTCCTGTCCCCACAGTGCAGAACAGACAGAAGTGTCCTTTCTCTTCCAATAGGGAGTCATTTGTAATGTGAAAAGCACAGGATAGAGAATGTGAATAAGAGGGTCTAATTCACAACAGGTCAAAAATTTACAGAAGTGGTAGAGAAAATTAGAAAAAGAGAAGGGACAACCACGTATGTAAATTAAAGGGTTGTTTGGTTCCCTGCTCCTGCACAGAAGCCCACTGGACCACTTCTTTATAGAAAAGACACAAATCTCCATTTTCCTTTTACCTCCTTAGATTTGTAAACTTTGTAGCGCTCCAAGCTTGTACAGACTTTGTAAAATAGTTTGACCTTGCTGGTAAATAAGTATGAAAAATGGTTTTGGCCACATTTCTAAAAGCCATTTCTCAAAAATGATTTATGAAGTGCATTTAACAGCATTCCTTTTTAAACCAGACATGAGACATAAAATAAGAGCTGCTGTATTTGCTAATGTATTTTAAGTCCAGTTATCTCAAGATCACAACCAGACATACTTCTCTCCAGATGACACAGTATTTAAATTTCACTTTCTTGGATAAACATTTAATTTAATATTACCCTACTGTTTGAAAGGGATCTGGACTTAAGACTGCCAGTTATTGTAAAACATGAATTAAGAAGCTAATGCCAATTCATGCAAGTGTGATATCAGAGCTCTGAAATAATACTATGCTCTACTTTGCTAGACCTCGTAATTGAGAATTATAATAATGTCATATTTTTTCTTTAGTAAAGTTGTATGTTAGCAACCACAGCCACTCTTAGCTTCAGTCATTTTGTTTTGTGGAACTGTTTTATCTGTGTTGCACTAGTGATTTGATGTTGGCTTGTCATGATGTTTTGAATGAAATTTTGTGCTATATTCAGAAACCCTACAGGCTGTCATCATAATTGTTTTCTTTGTTGGTTATTCAAAGGTTCAAAGGACAGGCTTTCAGGTCAAACCATGCTTCAGCCATGCTTTGTTGATTTCCTCAAGTTAAGTTGCAGTAAACACATTCTTTTCTCCTGTCCCTCTCAGTACACTTGTGCGCAGTAGGCATATCCTTACCAGCTGAAGTGCATTCAAATTAACACAGCTGCAGCTGGGCTCATTTACACCGTCAATGTTAGTAAATATGCCGCCAAAATGAAAAACCGCGGTGCCGCAATGTTTTCCACACCTGATGGTGATTTGTGACAGGTTTAGTAAATATCCCCCTTGTGCTCTCAGCTGATGCCCACCTGTCACACCATTATTCCAAAATGTCCATGACGGGCAGACCCATTTTTAATGACATTGCATTCCAGTGTTTTCTGTTACTTCATGCATCTTCACCACATCTGTAGATTAAAGTCAAACCCTTATCCAAGTCACTAATGGTCTCTGGCCTCCAGAGATCTGGCACATCCGCCTGCTTCAGATAGTCACTGTATTCTATTATAATCTGCCTGATCCACTCAGGCATGCAGCTCCTTTTTTTTTTGTTTTTTGGAAAAGATGTATGTTGTGTTTAAATCTCTGTACAGTGTACATAGCTAGGTTGTTAAAATGCAGATTCTGTAGATATGAAATTGTATTCCTGAACTGCCTTTAAGTTTTTGTTAGACTGTTTGATGTAAATGTGGACACTAAAAGACTATGGAATATCAATTATTTTCACATCATTCCTCATCTGTCACTGACTTTGCTCAAAGTTCTTTTTAATCTTTTAGCATTGCTTAATTCCACATGAATGCCAGTTCAATATTATACAGTAGATGAATTTTGCACAGTATTAACTCCAGACACTACTTCCCAGAAGATGGGCTTTTCTTGTATTTGTTGATTCCTTGCAATGACAAACTTTTTGTACATTTCTTTCATCTGGAATGTTTTGATGAAATTGTAATGGTTTTTTCATGTCTGTCTGACATTAGGCAGCATCAGAAATATGTCCCCTATCTACAAGAAACAGAGTACAAAGTGAGTGCTGTTTTAAAAGCTTTTTTTTAACTCATTGCAGAAAATAAAAAAGTTCTTGCTCATCATGTCAACTGTCCTTAATTCTGAGATAAATCCATCACAGCAGTTTACTAGGTGTCATGGTAAACACCTGATAATAGTTTGCCTTGTGCAATCTCACATATCTGACATGCTGTTGTACTTAAAGAGCCCATGTAGTGTCCACAAGTCCAAAGTAGACATTTTGGAAGTGATGTTTTATTCTAAGGGACTCCGAATATCAATTAACACATTAGACTGATTCTAGGCATTGAGAGCAGCCAGAAGACTGCCACATGCAGAACTGCTCCCTTCACACTCTCTCCTTATCAGATGGAGATCCCACGTCCTGTCTCTAGAGGCCCCAACCCCCTCTCTCACCTCTGACCTGAGACAAAGTTCCACTTAGCTCAAACCAGTCCAGGACTTTTGGTTCCCCCTTATCTGATCAGTTTCCAAGTAACTAAACCCAGGAATGTGAAAGGAACCTCCATTAACCCCACACAGAATAGAGCAAAGGCTTGTATTATTTTTGGAGTAGAACCCTCCATAGCTGCATCCTGTGACCTGCGTTTCCCTCTGCTGGTCTGCCATGTTCTGGTAGGTTGCTAGGTTTCTGCACATTGCACTAGAAATCACCCAGTTGTTTCAAAAACAAAACATAACTTCTCAGTATCTAGAAAAATGCAAATATTTTATTTAAAAGTTGGAATTTTGAGTCATCTGTCTCAAGTCTATGTTGTCTCAAGCCATAAATTCCAAGTCAAAGTCAAGTCTTTTACCAGCATTAGTCAAGCAAGTCTCAAGTCCTTAAATTTGCAACTTAAGACTGTCAAAGCAGGTCATGTGGCCTGAGGCCCTCACTTCCACTATTATCAAATTGATCCATTCATTCAGCCATTCAACCAAAGTGAGAGTGTTAAATGAATTCATGCATAACATTGTTTAAATGTATTTTCCCAACCTTGAAGATGCCTGCTGGTTTACCACCATTACCACACTTTGAAAATTGAAGGCTGGTAATTCAAATAACTTGGTATCATGCTCAGTATTTCAGGAGCGCAACTGAAAAAATAATACTCAGGCTTGACAACCAAATGGTGCTGTATAGAACCAAAAATCTCCCATCTCTCACATCATCTTTTCAAATGACTCATAATTGATTTTTTTTCACCAAAGTGATTTTTTTAATATTAGATGTTTGTGAATTGCATATGTGATCCTAAATCTGAGTCATACCAGTGCTACAGTGTATACAGTGGAGACTGATACATATCACAACTATGTATGTGAAATAGCAACACAAGAAGATTGAATCTGTCTTTAAAAAATTGAGAAATTGAGCATTAAGGCCAGTAATGTGAACATAGCCTCATTTGTTTCAAGCACAGTTGGGCTTTAACAATATCAAGACTCCTTGTTAGCCCTTTAAAACTTAGTGAGAAAGATCATTTGTCCTTTATAAGTACTATATTTCTTCATAGGTTTTCTAATCACAACTTCTACCTGTGCAGCTGTGCTATTAGTGGTGCTACAACAAACTGTATGACACGGTTTTCACCTTACCAAACAAACGAAACTAGTAAATCACTCCAAAAACTGCAGCATTGAAGTCAACTGCCCAAACATGCTTTTCTAAGAACACAGTCTTTTAAACTGGTTAATATGGCCATGGACACCTGAAAACTGGGTTGTCACAGCTTTAATGGCTACAATATCTTGACACATAATAATTAGGATACATAACCTCTGATGTTTAAAAACAGGAAAATATTACCATTTGATTAAGAAACATGTTTTAAAAAAAACTCTACATGGCTTGTATATAAGGGACATGTACTCACTTTGGATTTGAAATGCTCAGCCTGAAACTAAGTTCATATGGCAAGTCCATAACAACGCTAGTATTTTTCTCAGGTATTCAAAAGAAGCAGTTAACAAATACTGTTAAGTACTAAAGCCTTTCTTTTACATTTTAAATTATATAGAAAAAAATAATACAGAGATAACACATGTATAGACAGCAAACAGTCTGTTTCTTCTCTCTGGGAAGAGGGTGGCTCAACTTGTAGCTGAGCCTTCTATTGAGTGGTTTGAATTGGGATAGGTTGAGGAGGTGGGAACAGAAGGAGTTGTTAGACCCACTGGTGATGCTGCTGTCATCATGGTAACCCTGATATGGTGCAGCATACAAAGATCTGAAATGCACAAGAGAGTCTGGATAATTAAGGTTTCTATCCTCAAATTAAACAATGAATGAAGACATTGTGCCTTATTTAGAAACTTCTGGAAGTGGCAGTGCTGGCTGACAGAACTAAAAGCATAGTAATCGAGTGTCTGATAAATTGGAAAAGAATGACATTTGTATTTTTTGTTTAGTAAGAGGAAGAAGGCAGAGAAGTGGGAAAAGATGGCTAGAATATGCATTTAATTCAGACATAGCCAAAGTCAGAAAGTTCAATTGTTTTGTTATAACTCAAATTTTATTGACTGTGGAGACATGCACACCTTTCTTTTACCATTAGATCACCTTCCAGTCTATTTACTGGTGACATTTTTTATTTCCTTACAAGATACCACACTCCCTACTAAAGCTTAAGTGAAGCCAATAACGTTTTTGATGAGATCAACCTCAGGGGCAGGGACACGATTACACCATCAATCCAGCAATTAAACAATGGATGTTCCTTGACAAAATAAATGTACTCTTGGTAACTGAGACAGAATAAATCTGCATGCAGTAACAATGTGAAACGCTGTTCAAATTTTAGAAAGTGCATGGACATCATAAAAGAATTGATTAGTTAGAAGGAACTTAACACAGTT